>NC_091459.1:128315297-128617797 GCF_027789765.1 Dendropsophus ebraccatus | reverse complement strand
GTAGTTTGACAATTAATGGCTTCACCCAACCACTAACCATGAGTGGAAACTTTTTTTGCGTTATCATTCATATTTTCTGAAAAAAGGACAAGAAAGCACTTTACATTATAACAAAAAAAAAACTGTAGTGATGAGCGAGTAGTATTCAATCGAATATTACACTATTAGGACTATTAGTTTTCAATTGAATATTTGATCGAAAATGCAGCAAAAATTCGATTTGCCCTCCCCTGGCGCTTTTTTTCAGCCCAAAAACATGCAGGGGGGAGGGACAGGCACTAGGAATAGGCAGGACTTAAAAAAAAAAGCTTTAACTGTGATTGGCTGGCTAAACCATGTGACCTTCTGAGTAAAAGAATTCAGATTTGTGTCATGCATTCCAGAGGTGTTGGCATCATTTCCTGAGGTGTCATGGTGGACTTGGTGACCTCCTGATGGTCGAATATTAATTTCCAAGTCCCGAGTATTTTTCTCCCATAGACCATAATGGGATTCAATATTCGATCGAATTTGAATCGAATTTTGAATATTTCATTATTTGCTCATCTCTAAAAAAAACTGGTACTAAACGGCACTATGTATGTAGCACTATGTATGTCAGATCCAGGTGCTGTGCGTTCAAGGGTGTACAACCTCTGGGCAGCCGGATTTAGACTCCACTCCAAGATAGTTAAAGTATACAATAGGCGGCACTCCAACGTAGTGATGAAATAAATAGCTGGTTTACTCACCTATCAGTAGTGCAATGTTTCGATAGAGTGGTTTGAAAAAGTAGAAATGTTGCATGATTGATAGGTGAGTAAAAAAAATACCTTATTTTCATCACTACATTGGAGTTGGTCCCCAAAGTGGTAAGCATGTAGAGGGCCTTGTTGTCTCCTGCTGAGTAGGGGGAGAAAAGGAACCTTTGTAGTTCCTATAGAAAATTGGCCTATTGTAGTTTGAATATGAGTTTCCTGCATATCGGAACTATAATTAATGAGCTTTGGGAGATAATTTTTAATCAATAGTTGAAATTTGCAATCTTCAGTGTTTGTTCCTAAGAGAGTCTTGCCAGTGTTTTCTGGTTGTCAGGCGACCATAGCCAGGCACCAGGCTTTGACTTAGTAGAGTAATATTAAAAAAATGGTGGCAGCAAAGCTTTGGGTGATGCAACACTCAATAAGTCAGACTAAAAGAATAACAATAATTATTATTAGAGATGAGCGAGTAGGTATTTGATCGAATAGTACACTTTTCCCACCTTCCCTGACGTTTTTTTAACCAATAAGTATGCGGGGGGGGGGGGGGGGGGGGGGCACAGGCACTAGGAGCAAACAGGAGGTGAAAAAAAATCACCTACATTCATTGGCTGGCTAAACCATGTGACCTTTACAGTCATAGAATAGTGGATTTTAGATTCGTTTTCAGATGAGACTTAGAGCTAGAGAGGGAGAAATTCCACAAGGTGGTGAAAATCCTCATAGTATAGGTCCACTGTTTGTGTCTGGTATCATTCTCCCACACAGACCACACTTCGCTCATCTCTAAATATTATTAATTTTAACAAATAAATATATATTTTTTGCCTTTTTTAAATTGTATTTCGTTGAAAAGCTAGCTCCAAGGATGTAAGCAGCAAAGTAAATTACCTATGGAGCAGTTTTATTGTGAAAGAAGTAAATAACCGCATGCTGATCCATTTTAATTCCATACTATATATATATATTCTTCTACTGTTCATTCAAATATTCTTATGATTCCGGTCTGAAAATTGCCCCAGTTGCCTGAAAAAAATCATTTATGACACTCTAGACTGATTGTCAGGATGTGCAGTAACCTGGTGTGAACTGGGCCTGTTGTTGCTTTTGTGTAACACGCCCGCTTCCTTCTCAGCTTCCTGGCAATGCAGAAGTTAAGCTGATCACTGATTGGCTTGATTATGCAGATTATTATGCTGATTAGTCTGTGTGATCGACTGGTTCCTCTGCTTGTCTGTAGCCTGGAAGATCAGAGCGCCGGTCCAATGAGGATCCGGACCGGGCTCTTGGTCATCATAAAAAAAAGCTGAAACCAGTTTTTCCCGCCTGGCTAATTAGGTTCATACCCTGATCCCAGCTTCCCTTGTCTGTTCCTGCAATCCCCATCCTAACTCCCTCTGCTTGCTCAACTGTGTTACCTGACCCCTGGCTTTGAGTTTTGACTATCCGACTGTAACTTGTTTTTGTTCTGACCCTGCCTGTTCGACTATCCCTTATTGTGATTGTCTGTCTTGTTCTGTGTGCACATATCCAGCGCAGGAAACATCATTGTGGTTATCCACGGCCGCGTAGGGCCAGTTGAGGCAAGTAGGAAGGGACAGTTGGTGGGTTCAGTGTCAGGGCTCACTGTTGTGTCTGGTCCCTATCTGCCCCGTCCTGACACTGATAGAATTAGACCTGAGGGGACTCATCGAAACTGAACTGAATTTGTTCCAAATTTTGCCCCAAAAGTAGCTCTCTGCTAATGTGATCAGTGGGATCTTTTTGCACAAATTGCTCATAATATGTCTTCATACTGGTTAGTAGACATGAACTAACTTCAAGTATGCTCGGGTTCATATAAACCCAAACTCTTGGCATTTGATTAGCGGTGGCTAAAAAAGTTGAATGCATCCATGTTTTTCAGGACTCCCTAGGGCTGCTTCCAACTTCTTCACCCACCGCTAATCAAATGCCAAGAGTTTGGGTTTGGATGAACTGCGAGCGTACTCAAGGTTTGATCATCTCTAGTGGCCACACACTAGTTGGGATGTGGTTGAGTGTTTCACTTGCATGTTATATTGTGAGTCCTTACCTATGCTTGTCTTATACTCGAGTCTGGACCCTAGCTAGATGTTTCCTTCATCCAGAGGAAAGGATCAGCTCATCGCTCTAGTTCAACACCTAAATACCCTGACCAATCCAAAGTAGCATATTTGTTTCCTTTGGGCACCCAACACCTAGGCACATGCCCCGGTAGCCCTCCTAGCTGTGCCGCTACTAGACTGCTATAATTCACACAGCAAGAACACATCCTTTTTTTTTTTTACCCTCTAGTGAAGCTTGTGAGTCCAATCTTATGACAGCATCAGTCATCGTGTAATCCAGCCGGAGAAAAGTCTATTTAAACCTCCTCGCTGAAGCTTACCTGCTACATCCTGTTTGGAATTCAGTCCTACCTTTAAATCAACATCAGAGGATACAACGCAGCATGTTCCAGAGCTTTGTTTAAACATCAAAGGGAGAACACAGGCAGACAGTTTGATAGATATATAACTAATCACTTGCAAATACATCTTTCCTGTCAGTAGGTGCTTAACCTTTTTGTTTAATGTTATTGTGGAAAAAAAATGATTTGCTTTTCATTCCGCCCGTTGTCTTTAAAGCTCCACGTCCTCGGCTTTCCCAGGAAATGCGTTGTGACTGCCTCAATGAAATTTTTATGACTTGTTTACAAAATATCCTATAGATTCCCACCAATCGCAACGTTTCAAAAACGTTGGCACCCATCTCGGCAGGTTTTTATTTTTTTTTGTATTCTGTCTCTTTTAATAGCAGCATTAGATGGTCGATGTGTCAATGAAATGCATAAAGCGCCATTTTGATCCATCATTTGACAGCATTGGCAAAGTGTCAGGGCTTCGGGGTGATTTGATTCGTAGTATTTCTAAATCACGTTAAAAAAAAAGTATAAAATACTCCCCCAAAAACTCTTTAAAAGCGCTTTAAAGTGTTGGCCACTAGGTGCCACTCTTTTCTGCAATTTGTTGCCCACTGTCTGTTGTCAAGGGAAATCTGTGGTGGCGTGGTTTATGCAGGAAAAAAACAAGGCCTGAGAGAGTCCTGGCTGCAAGCTAAGTAAGTCTGCCTGATTAAGATAATTTACAATGTTACTCAAAGGTAAATCAAGGCTTCCCTCTCAAACATAAAACAAAAGAAGATTGAAAAAAAAAAAAAAAGGTTGTGTTATCACTGGTGGTACACTCGGTCTGGGAAGGAACAGGTAGGACACACAGACAGTGGACCCTGCACTTTACCCCACCCACTGTCCCTACCTACTTGCCACAATCAGCCCTGGGCGGCTACGGACAACTGGACAACCGTCCCTGATTTAGGGAATGTGACAACACAGAACGCAGACAGGAGGGAGAAAACAGATGGAGCAGAGAAAACAATTAACAAGGAGTAGGTCAGTGTTCAGACAGAGCTCAAGCAAAAGTAACACACAGTATAAACACAAATTCACGGCCAAAAGCACAGTCTTGGTCATACCTTACAAACCAAGGACCACACCAAGGTCCCAAAAGGTATGGTCTTTAAATTAGGACTGCTATTTTGTTTTGATTAGAGACTCTCTAAATCTTGTGGATCCCAGCAATCAGACCCCTATGATCATACACATATCCCCTATCTTGTGGCTAATGGGTTATATATTAAGGACCTTTTTACATTTACAGATTTGTCGGGTTGAGTTGGGTGCTCATCTGCAGTGCCTTTACACGGCACAACAAAACCAGCGGCCGGGCTCCACGAGCAATTCTTGTATCGTTTGTGCAGCCATGGAAACTGACAGCACAGATATGTATATATCTGTGCTGTCAGTTTCCAGAACACAAGCAGCAGTGTATACTTACCTTCTGTGCTTCTTGTGATCCAGTATCCCACTCTACCAGCTCTCCTGTCCTGTTTCTTCAGGCCCCTCCTACTCTGTCAATGATTCTGGAGGAGGCTGAGGTCTGAAGATACAGCAGTAGCCAAAGAACAGGAGAACTGAATGTTGGTGTAGAAGAAGTGCTGATGGTAAGTATGTACTATACTTGTGATCTGGAAAGTGATACAGTATATGAATATGTATATCTGTGCTGTCAATTTCCCTTTATCACATAACCCTGTTTACACAGGAAGATCTGCAGCTGATAACAATAAATTTAAAAGCCCACTCTAAAGACCTGATCAATTAAGGATTTTGCATTTTCCCCCCACTTCAGATGATCGCTGTCACTTTTACACAGACCAATTAACAAAGGGGAGTTTCTATCAATGCTGTGTGTATACACTCCGGCCGGGATTCCTTTCATTCACAGACAATGTATGGTTTGTATAAATTACGGCCATTGATGCAAATTGCAACAATGACGGTGATTTATACAATACATACGTTGTTTGAACATAGCCTTACAGTTCAGCTCTGTTCACTTCAATGGAACTGAGCTGCAAAACCCACACCCAAAAGTGGCCATGTATTTCTAAGCCTGGAAAACCCCTTTAAAAAAGTTCCCAGAAAGAAAAATGTACTACCCGAATGCACAATACCTACAACATTGTACAGAGTGATACACCTTGTGACAACAGAAGGCATTTTAATACTGGTGCCTGAAGAAGTTGGATGAACACTAGGGAGTCTTGGAAAACATGGATACGGCCTATGGTCTATGGCTATATCCATGTTTTCCAGGACTCCCTAGGGCTGCATCCAACTTCTTCAGCAACCAGCTTTAAAATACAGAAGGATCCGACTCGAGCATGCTCCAGTTGCGCTCATCTCTAGTTGGGGGCACTGGTCTGAATGTTACCTATTTTCTAAAGGGTAGTACACATAATAAAACAACAACTACTCCCCTCCCCAATCTTGTATAACACATGACCCCTATACTCCTGGCATCCCTGGTTACTGAATAGAACCATGATACCAGCAGAACGACAGTCAGAAAGGTTTGTTTTATTTGATCACAATTGAGGCTATTTATTTACTTTTACGCACAGTACTGTATATATACAGTATATATGTTGCATTGTTACTTTTCCACGTCGTTTTCTTGTCCTGTTGATCTTATTACTGGAAATATCCGCAGATTTATTATTACAATTTGATTTACCTTTTTATAGATTCCATTACTCACTTTATTTATATATTTGTTTTCATGTTTGCTGCTGTTACATTTCTTGTTAAAGCCGTTACTGGGATATTTTATTTATTTATTACTATTTTACTATAATTGTTCACCTTCTTAGGCTATGTTCCCATGTACAGTATGTTCCTATGTTATTTTTAAATTCGAAGATTCTGTCTTTTGATAAAGACGGATGTCATACGAATTATCACTTTTTTTTTTTACATTTTTTACGTAAAAAAACATCATAGCCACACTTATGTTGCTGTTGGTTTTCTCATTGATGTCATCGGTGGGATTTTTTTTTATTTCAAATTTTTGTATAATTTTTATACTTTTATGTTGCGGTTGATTAATATTATTTCTGTGGAAAATATTTTTACAATTTTTTGGACAATTTTTCATATTGTTACTATTGTGTTGCTGTCTGTTTTCTTGTTGAGGTCATTAGCGGGATTATTATAATTTTTATTATTTTTTATGAGCGGACGAGAAGCTGAGACTTTTAGGTTTGTGATATCCAGCATGAAGTCGGTTTGTGAGTTAAATATGACGCTGTGATAATAAAAGCGCTCCGGCTCATTGTATACAGGCTTTGTGTGCTGTAATGTGTTCGGCATTGATTTCTGCCAGCGTTTCATTCCCCTCTCCTGATACCGGCAATTCACAGGAGAGTCTGAGAGAAGTTAATTGGCACATACAGCAAATCCTACAATCTATATGTGATGCTTTTAATTTGGATAGGACAGATTACGGATGAAAGTTTGGTCACCTGCAAGGATCAGTGGGCTTTAAGACATCAAAGCCTATCAAAAAGCAGACGGGCGAGCTTCAACAACAAACAAAATGGATACAGAGGAGCATGTGATATGACAATGAGGCTCACGCCGAGCCGGCGGCCGCTCCGGACAATGCGACGACGTGTTATATGGCCAAATACATCAGCGTGGGCTCTTTTCAATGGCCCAATGGCAATATATACCAATTAGGAGTATTAATAACAATTAGTATCAATATATGTTTTATACAACTAAAGCAGAGCTGAGTCTGCAGTGTAGCAGAGTTTGTCACACCTATGGTGGAGGTAATACGGAATTTTATTTTGCAAATAAAAACAGTAAAAACCTGATTTTATAGCAGCATAAAAGTGGTCAAAAATGCTATTAACCCCTTCCCGACAGCAATCTGTATACATACCCTGTGCAGTAGGAATGTATTTATATGTTCCTGCACTGACAGGGCTTTTGATGTGTGCGGGACCGCTGCAGTGAGAGCGGTCCCGCACACATCAGTGTGTCCGGGACCGGAGGTAATGAGAGGCAGCTGTGATCCACGTAAATGCAAAAAAACAACAACAAAAAAAGAAAACACACAGGATTGCTGATTTTATTAAATTATATATCAGAAAAAAATTAATAAAAGGCGATCAATATTTTTCTGTTACACCAATATGATATTAATAAAAACTAGAGTTCATGGCACAAAAAAATACACCTCAACCAGCCCTGTAGGTGGAAAAATAAAAGCGCTATGGCTTTTAGAATGCGGGGAGGAACATTGCATTAATTTGACCCGGACATCCGCGCATCAAAGGGCTCCGTCTTGAAGGGGTTAAAATACAGAAAAAAGCTTCAAAGACCCTCAAAAACAAAATAAAACAACAGCTCCAAAACATATATATACATATATATTTTAAAGGTGTATTTTTTGGGGTATAAACGTTATGGAAATCTGAGAAACAACATCTAGAAAAAAGAATAAAAAAGAAAGAACAAAATATATAAATAAATAAATAAATATATCTATCTCTGCATAAGCCATAGCTTTTATTTGTACAGTAATTTGTTGGGTTTCTGTGAACTATGGTGTCCTTGAAGGGCTTGTCTCATCACAGGCAGCCCTGGATCCTGCTCCTGGGACCCCTAACAAACAGGTGATTTTGCCTTGGGAAACAACAGCTACACAGGTGTTATCCCAGCTGCTGCCACTATAGGAGTTAATATAGTATTACACAGGACCTATTCAAATAAATGAGCATCCGTAATTGCTCAAATCTATCAGAAATAGAGTTCTTAAAGGGATTATCCAGGATAAGAAAAAAAAAAATAACAGCACCACCCTTGTCGTCAGGTTGTGTGTGGTATTACAGTTCAGCGCCATTCACTTCAATGGAACTGAAGTGCAAAAGCCACACACAAACTAAGGACAAGAGTGGAGCTGTTTCTGGAAGAAAGCGACCATGTTTTTCTAAGCCTGGATAACTAATTTATCTCTGCGTCACTATAGTGACACAGCCGCGAGATAGGGCTTTCCCATCCGTAGCTTCCGTAATATACGGGGAGTGGGATTAAGCTCTTACTCTACACTCAGGCTGGAAACTCACACTGCAGTTCTGTATTCATAATAGTAGTGGATTCAAATTGGACGGAGAATATAAAGGGAAGACTTGTACTTCTGTATAGGATCAGCTGTTACTTCTGCTGTGTAATCTGGAACTACACAGTGTGAGGCTACAGTATGTTCACACACAGCATATAATGCGCGTTTAATTAACACTATTATGCTATGAATTTGCAATGTCGCTGAAAAATAGCAATATCCACAATTCAGGCAATACAGCTGTGTGTAGAACTGCCGATTGGCCAATGGGCAGTTCTATACACCGCTGTATTGCCTGAATTGTGGATGGACTTTAACCACTAGCTGTGTGACTTATACATAAAACAGAACACACCATGTATGGTTCATACTGACTATTAGGCTATGTTCACACTACGTAAGTTTCCGGCCGTAGCGCGTTCCGTGAATAAGCGACCGGAGACTTACGTAGTTTGCGTATAATGGAAAGTATACGATCTACGACTGCACAGTTCACACTACGTAAGAACTTACGCCCGGATCATACGCGGCGCCGTAAAAAATGAACCAGACCATTGGTTGCGGACAAAAATGCCGTAACTTACGCCCGTAGCGTTACATGCGGTCCCGTACGTAGTGGTGATTTCTTCATTTTTGCAGCTTTTTGTGCCGATCCAAAAGGTTCTGTGGGGTGTCCGGGGCTAGGCGAAGATTTCCAAGTAAAAGACCGCTGTCAGATCGCTACGTAGGGCGCTCGGAAAGCGTAAGTAGACTTCGGGCGTAAGTTCGCGGTCCGTACGTAGCCGGCCGCAAGTAGCGTAAATCAGCGGCCGGAGTTTACCGCATATATGTCCGGCCGCGAAAATATGCGGCCGGACATATACGCAGTGTGAACATAGCCTTATACTGCAGCCTAATACCCTACACCCTACACTCACATTATAAGTTTCTACTATCAACAAGACCTTGCAGACGTAGGGACATGTCCGCCTGGCCAAGGGGACGCCCACACCAGGTGGCCCCATCTAGCTACAGGCAGGGACAGCAATAGGGCGTGACCCTGACCTTATGACATTGTCCTACGAGGACCGCTACAGGGCAGAATGATT
Organism: Dendropsophus ebraccatus; assembly: GCF_027789765.1. Lineage (NCBI taxonomy): Eukaryota > Metazoa > Chordata > Amphibia > Anura > Hylidae > Dendropsophus > Dendropsophus ebraccatus. The sequence goes on along the minus strand of NC_091459.1, from coordinate 128,608,440 downwards.
GAGTTTTAAATACATATATTTCCACTTCTTTTCACGATTTTTTCTCTTTCTCTCTTTTTATATAATATCAAATAAAAGTTATATTTTATACTTTAATACAGTCAACCATGGTCGTCGTACTGGTAATTTTTTGTCTGAAGAAGACACGGTGGTGACGCCTTTAATATCTACACTGTTACCCCAGACCTGACGATACACATTTCTAGACTACACTATTTTCAGAGAAATACGGTACTAATACTACTACTAATAATAATAATTCTACTACTACTACCACTAATAACAACAACATTTATCATAATAATAAACATTCTAAAGGAATTTCCAGCAGCCTCTTCCTTATCATCACAGACAGAACAGGAAGCCTTACATTTAATCCTAGAAGCAAGAATAAAAACTGCAAGGTTAAATTAAGTTCCGCAGAAATCACAGGCATTGTCACAAAGGCCGTGATTTCGCAGTACTTACATAGTGCTGCAGGCTGAGGGAATCCCGGACGGAGTGTATACACATGGTATACACTCCAGCCGAGATCCCTAGTACCGCCACGAGAAACTGACATGTCAGTTTTCTGTGGCTGATATTCACTGAATAGCGGCCGCAGAAAACCCTGTCAGTTCACACAATGGAGCGTGCGGCTCTGGTTGCAAGCTCTATTGTGTGCAGAACTCAGCGGTGCTAAAGATCATCTGGCCGGTACTGCTGTACCGGCCAAGATGATCTTTTTTGAGACCGGCCGTTCCGTGACTGACTGACTGACTTCCACAGGTACAGGTTACTCACTGGTGCTTCCTTGTATTCTCCCTCTCTTCTGTGGGCCGCTGCAGATGTTTTTGTTGGGGGGCTGCACCTGTGTGTACGGTGGTTGGTGGTGTGGACCTGTAGTTCCCCTGGGGCCAACCCCAAATATTGCTGTTAGGTAATATGGAACTTAATGGTAATGTGGTGCAGGTGGACCAGGACAACAGGGAGACAAGGAGGGAGGCGATATAACAATAACTCCTTTACTGATGGACTTGCAGGTGCTTTTACAGTCCTGTAGCATACAGCTATTAATACTGGCGGCCTCGAATGGGTTACTGCACTTGTAGAGAGTCTGGTGGTGTGTGGAGAGATGATCTGCCTCAGACCTTGGTTTGTCAGTACGAGTGGAATGCTGGTGGGCACTCTGATCCTGTGGACCTTTCCCCAATGGTGTTTGAGTCTGTACCCCTCCCTGTTAGCTAGGGAGCTTCCTGCTTAGAGAGCTTAGGCCATAACTTTCAGGTCCTAGAGGTATTGGGGAATCCTAGTAAATATAACCCCCGAATTCAGAAAGAGGGGTGCAGAGACCTAAGTTAACTCTGCTTCCTTATAGACTCAAGTACATCAACTTGCGTTCCTGACCTGAGGATTCCCACTGACTGTAGAAGTGCTGGCCCCTCCTTGAGGCACCTGACAAACTTTCTCTCAAGTCGCTCTCCCCTCCCCTCCAGCTGTTCTCTTGCTGCTCAGCTTATAATACACTTTCTCCTTGCTCTGTGGTGATCTTGTCTCCTCAACAGCTATTCAACTTGCCTCAGCTACACACTGCATCTGCAATCCTCTTATGGGGAGCATATTAGCATACTTCGCCCACTTTCTAGTAAGTTCTAGGGGCTTTCTATACTACCTAGAGCAGTTCCCACTAAGGACAGTAGGTGTCACTGTTTCCTAACAGTTTGTGTGGTGTGCAGTGTAAAGTAATGTAACCCATTCTCTGCCTGCCAGTTACACTGGTACAGAGAAATACATAAGACCGCTTACATAGGGACATGTCACCTTATAGAATGTATAATAAACCACTTGTGGACAAGTGCCATCTTAAGCCCAGCAGCAGGAATTGCACTCTGGTATACTACAATTATATATATATATATATGTATATGTAGTAAAATATGTATAATATATTTATGTATATGTAGTAAAAAAATAAAAATAATAATAATAATAATATATATATATATATATATATGTGTGTGTGTATATATATATATATATATATATATATATATATATATATATACAGAGAGAGAGAGAGTAAAATATGTATATTATATGTATGTATAAGTAGTAACATATGTATATTATAGGTATATATAGTAAAATATGTATATTATATGTGTATATATGTAGCAAAATATGTATATTATATGTATGTATATGTAATAAAATATGTATATTATATGTATATGTAGTAAAATATGTATATTATATGTATGTATATGTAGTAAAATAGGTATATTATATGTATGTATGTATAAGTAGTAAAATATTTATATTATGTGGGAGATTTATCAAACATGGTGTAAAGTGAAACTGGCTCAGTCGCCCCTAGCAACCAATCAGATTCCACCTTTCATTCCTCACAGACTCTTTGGAAAATGAAAGGTGGAATCTGATTGGTTGCTAGGGGCAACTGAGCCAGTTTCACTTTACACCATGTTTGATTAATCTCCCCCGGGTAAATGTGTATCTATGTAGTAAAATATGTATATTATATGTATGTATAGGTGGTAAAATATTTATATTATATGTATGTATATGTAGTAAAATATGTATATTATATGTATATATAAGTAGTAAAATATGTATATTATATGTATGTATAGGTAGTAAAATATGTTTATTATAGGTATATGTAGTAAAATATGTATAATATATCTATATGGAAAATTATTAAACATTCTTTCAGAATCCCATAAATTGATTGAAGCAGTAGGTCATTCATTCCCTTTTATTGCTTTTGTCCGCCCATCCCCCCACTTCCCGCTTATTATGGCAGCCATCATTTTAGGACAGTGGACCCATGATCAGTTTGGATGCAAAATGGCATCAATAATATGGTAGCTTTTGTTATGTTTATTATCAGTATTGTGAATAATAAGAATCATCATCATAATGTATTGTATTATTATTATTTATATCATAGTTCTCATTAATAGTTACTATCATCCTATTATCCAGAACAATCTGCTAATCCAGCGACCTCCAGTCTCGCCAACTTCCCGGAATGTAACTATATCAATAAAGTTGCTGGCATTTATTTTCGTATCTCTTTTCAGCATTCCACATGAGATTCGGAGTTTCAATAAGGCAGGAGGGGGTGGCTGTTGTTCTAACCTATAAAATGGTTCTGTAGAGAGACCTGCGAGACAGCAATAATATTACACTTGATAGATAGATGTATTTACAGCTGTCATATGTTATCACTTAGGAGAAAATAACACATAAGGCCCGGGGACCTCCCATAAGGGATGCCTAAGGAGTTTAACAAAATGAACATTAGCTGCGCGTTGCCAAGGAATATACATTCAGACTTCGCAATCACTTCTCATCAGTGTTTGTATTTTTTTTAAAAAAAAATTATTTTTTTTTTGCTGTTATTTTTTTGTGTTTTATTTTTGGCTTTTTTTTTGCCATTTAGTTTTATAATTGACTTATGTTCAGTCTATAGAATAAGTAAAGACTGCAGCTAGCGCTAGGACGGCTGAATGTAACCCAGCAGTGTACGGACTGTACTACCCTAAAGGCCTGTTTAAATATTTCTCTGCCTCTGGTAAAGATATTAAAAAAAGACGAGGCTCGGTGTGTACCCGCACCATTTTGTTAGTCAGCCAGTATCGTTAATTTCCACTGAGAACAGGACAGGGAGACTTGTGGAAATTTTCTGTCTGTGCGAGTTATTGGAAGCGGCTCATACTGGACTATTTACACCAATTTTGTGAGATTTTATACTATGAGTATAGAACTTTTAAAATAGTTTTCATTTAAATCAACTTTTTCATAAAGTTATATAGATTTTTAATTTACTTCTACTTAAAAATCTTAAGTCTTCCCATACTTATCAGCTGCTGTATGTCCTGCAGGACATGTTGTTTTCTTTTGATTCTAACATGTCGCTCTCTGCTGCCGCCTCTGTCCATGTCAGGAACTGTCCAGAGCAGCAGCAAATCCTCATAGAAAACTTCTCCTACTCTGGACAGTTCCTGACATGGACAGAGGTGGCAGCAGAGAGCAGTTTGTCAGATTGGAAAGAATACACCACTTCCTGCAGGACATACAGCAGCTGATAAGTACTGGAAGACTGGAGATTTTTAAATGGAAGTAAATTACAAATCAGTATAACTTTCTGAAACAAGTTGATTTAAAAAAAAAATATTTATGCTGGAGCACCCCTTTAAGGCCCAATAGCAAAACTTAGAATAGGCTCCACCTTCCAATGATAATGCAAAATATACTATATTTAGCTAAAAGGGTTCTCTTAGATTTAAAGGGAATCTCTACTTGTTAGAAGGATACCTTGGAGATAAACTGATCAAGTTTCCTCCTGCTAGGAACCTAATTGATCAGCCCTAATTTGTGGCAGCAAATGTTCAATTATGCAAATGGAGGCAAAGGCTGTTGAGGAATCGGTGATCACATGATCGGGATATGTAGTCCTAAAGTCAGAGAGGGAGAAAGGAGCAGAGTAGTCCCTGGGATATTCCTGCTTGTGGTGTGCGGTTTAGGAGTCCAGCCTCAGTGGAAGTTAATATGCTGCTGAGCAGAGAGGGAGATAGCTGACCACAAACCTAGGAGAGAGGGCGTACTACAGGCACTGCTTTACAGAGAGGGAAAGAGCCTGCTACAAGAGCTGATTTGCATAGAGAGAGAGAGAGAGAGAGAGATATTGAGAGACAGACTGATACATGAGCTGATTTGCGTAGAGAGGCAGAGAGAGACTAATACAGGAGCTGATTTGCATAGAGAGAGAGAGAGAGACTGATACAGGAGCTGATTTACAGAGAGAGAGAGAGAGATATTGAGAGACAGACTGATACATGAGCTGATTTGCGTAGAGAGACAGAGAGGCAGAGAGAGACTAATACAGGAGCTGATTTGCATAGAGAGACAGAGAGAGGGACTGATACAGGAGCTGATTTGCATAGAGAGACAGAGAGAGGGACTGATACAGGAGCTGATTTGCATAGAGAGACAGAGAGAGACAGAAAGAGAGAGACAGAGAGAGAGAGAGACAGAGAGAGAGAGAGAGAGATTGAGAGAGATACTGATACAGGAGCTGATTTGCATAGAGAGGGAGAGAGAGAGAGGCAGAGCGAGAGACTGATACAGGAGCTGATTTGCATAGAGAGACAGAGAGAGACAGAAACAGAGAGACAGAGAGAGACAGATACTGATACAGGAGCTGATTTGCATAGAGGGAGGGAGGGAGGGAGAGAGAGACAGAGAGAGAGACTGATACAGGAGCTGATTTGCATAGAGAGACAGAGAGAGACAGAGCGAGAGAGATATTGAGAGAGAGAGACTGATACAGAAGGTGATTTGCATAGAGAGACAGAGAGAGACAGAGCGAGAGAGATATTGAGAGAGAGAGACTGATACAGAAGGTGATTTGCATAGAGAGACAGAGCGAGAGAGATATTGAGAGAGAGAGAGAGACTGATACAGAAGGTGATTTGCAGATTTCAGAGTCTATTTGTCACCTGTCGTGTCCACCTGCACCTGGCACTAGTTAATGGGATGGATGTAAACATGGTGTAGTGGTTCCAGTGGCACAGCAAGCTAAAATGGGGTCAGTAAAAAAACAAACAAACAACAACAATGTCATGGAAGTCTACATGGTATCTGGAGTGAACACTTAAAGGGGTGCTCCAGCGTGGGGGCACTTTTTTGGGGGGACCGGGGAGGAGGTGGCTGAAATAAAAGACGTCCACTTACCTCCCCGGTTCCAGCAGCGGATCCCACATCACAGCGCTCCGGTCCCCGATTCCCGGCCGCTTCCGGGTGTCTGACGCCGCCCGACACGCTACGTCTCAGGGCCGCTCAGCCACTCAGTGAAGGAGGCGGGATCCGAGCGGACTTCACACGGATCCCGCCTCCTTCACTGAGTGGCTGAGCGGACCTGAGACGTCACGTCTCGGCCCGCGTCAGACACCCGAAAGCGGCCGGGAACCGGGCACCGGAGCGCAGTGATGCGGGACCCGCCGCTGGAACCAGGGAGGTAAGTGGACGTCTTTTATTTCAGCCACCTCCTCCCCGGTCCCCCCAAAAAAGTGCCCCCACGCTGGAGCACCCCTTTAAAGGGGTTAGCCAGTGATGTTTTTTCCTTTTAAATCAACTGGTTTCATAAAGTTTTACAGATTTGTAAATTACTTCTTTTTAAAAAAAATTGCGTCTTCCAGTAGTAATCAGCTGCTCTATGTCCTGAAGAAAGTGGTGTTTTCTTTCCAGTGGGGCACTGTGCTCTCAACTTCCACCTCTGTCCATGTCAGGAGCTGTCCAGAGTAGTAGCAAATCCCCATAGAAAACCTCTCCTGCTCTGGACAGTTCCTGACATGGACAGAGGTGGCAGCAGAGAGCAGTGTGTCAGACTGGAAAGAATACACCACTTCCTGCAGGACATACAGCAGCTGATAAGTATGGTAAGAGTTTTTAAATAGAAATAAATTACAAATCTCTGTAACTTTCTGAAATAAGTTGATTTAAAAGAAAAAAAAATTGCTGGAGTATACTGTTTAAAGAAAAAGAAATGGCGGAAATTTTATAGGTTAAAAAAGTGGCAGAAATCAGATCCAGAAGAACATTAATCAGGAAAAAGCTTGAGGCCAAAAAGGATATTGAGGGAGATTTATCAAACATGGTGTAAAGTGAAACTGGCTCAGTTGCCCCTAGCAACCAATCAGATTCCACCTTTCATTCCTCACAGACTCTTTGGAAAATGAAAGGTGGAATCTGATTGGTTGCTAGGGGCAACTGAGCCAGTCTCACTTTACACCATGTTTGATAAATCTCATTGTCGTTAAACTGCCAGCTGAGGGTATTTAAACTAGACTGAACTGTATTCTAGACCCCAGGTAAAGATGCTGAATTATACCCCGAGTCCAGGAGAATGCCCTCACCATTGCAGGAATGATGCAAGTGGACATTATAATATGGGGCCAGGACATGAACAAGAAAGGAATAATGGTGGTGCGGTGTATAATGGACGTCAGGGAGAATCCGGAAGCAGTGATGGACTCAGACCTTCCCAAGGAGAGCAGGCCAAGTGAAAGACAAGACAATTCCCAGGCCACCAGAACTTCTGTAGGGCCCTGAAGTGTTGTTGCCCCCTACCAGTCAAGAATTGCCAAGGATTAAAGGGGTTATCCAGAGCTACAAAAACATGGCCACTTTTTTCCCTCTTTTGTCTTCAGATTGGGTGGGGTTTGAAACTCAGTTCCATTGAAGTAAATGGAGCTTAATTTCAAACCACACCTGAGCTGGAGGCAAGAGAAGGGGAAAAGTGGCCATGTTTTTGTAACACTGGATAACCCCTTTAAGAGGGGTCACTGTTCTAAGAGAACCAATGCTGCCAAGATAAGGTCTGAGAATGGTGGTTTTGGTCTGAAGATGACATCCTGATGCTTTCTCTCGATGTGAGACACATATAGGTGGCCCGGGGGACCGCACGCGCCGACAGCTAGAGGGCGCTGGTGTCACCCCCGGCAGACCGCCCGCCCCATCATCTGCCCCTCTGGCCGCCCCTCCACCTACCCCATCATCTGCCCCTCACCTGCTGGACGCCATCACCTGCGGCCGCGCCGCCCGCAGCTCCGCTCAGCTTGTGGTTGGAGGCAGCTTTTAGCAAGATTCGCCCTGTAGTTGAAATTACCTAGAAACGGCCCTGCATATAGGGCTCATTCAGACCTTTAACCCTGAGATCCAAACCGAGAATGCAATATCTCACCAGGAGGCCAAGGCACTATTGAAACAAATACTCCATCCTACTGTACATGATATCCATAATCATTTTACTAGAGAAGAAGGATAGGAGCCTATGGTTCTATGTGGAATAAAGATGAGTGTGTGTATATATGTAAGGATGCAGAGAGATTCCTCTGTTATATGTTATGTATATTGCTTTAGTCACTTTGGTTAGTAGATGTCAGCAGAGTATTACACTGCCCAGAATTATATGTAGTATATGTAATTATATGTATAATATGTATATGTATAATAGTGCATGAGAATGAAACTAATGGTCTAAGTCTCAACTACTGGAAGGTTTTGGACTCCTACAACCCTGACAGCACGCTAAGATTGCAGTTTTCTGGAGATAATAATAATAATATTGTTTTTATTTCTATAGCGTCAACTGATTCCGCAGCATTTACATAGTTTGTCAGTTTTGGTATAAAAAACTGCATCATCAGGAAACAGGAAGTGCCTGTGTGGTATGGAGGAGGAGGAGGAGCAGGGGAAGTCCTTGTTCTGTCATTATAACTTTCAAAATCTAAATGTGATATAAAGTTTGTTTGCAATGTACATTATTATTATTATTATTATTATTAGTGCTCATGCTTTATAACAAAGCTGTACTTACTTGCATCCAAGTTCAGTCTCCACTTTTTAGTCTTGTGCTGGTTAATGCAGGAAGTATTCAGCATGTGTATCTGTATTTTCCCATATTCCTTAGGGCTGCATCCAGCTTCTTCAGCCACCGGTAAAACGGGAAACCTATCCATTCCAGGGTCTATATTCTTATCCCGATCTCTTACCAGGAGTCTACAACAGCAGTTAGGTAGGAGCATGTAAAGCCAAAGCTCTGCTAAAAAGGTTCTAGCTTTACCTACTAGGGGGGGGGGGGGGGGGGGTTGGTCTGTGTTCCTGGATCTGTGTCACTCAGTGCCCATGGACAGAATTAGGTGGATCTTCATAATGATGGATACAGGTACTTCATTTTTAAGCCCAAACTGTTGAGTCCCATGGGTCTGGATAGGTTCCTCTCTCTCCCTCCTCTACAGCCAGTCCTCAGTCACCACCGCCACTTAAGTCAAAGTCTCCTTAGTCCAGTCAAGTCAAGCCTTTTCAAGTATGTCTTAAGGTGTCCCTATTATTTCAAAAAACTCTTGACATGTCATAGAGACATGTCAAAAGCTTTAATCGGTTCGGGTGTTCACACCCATATAGATCGGGAAACGAGCCGGGAAAAGATACGCTGACGTGTGCCTTCTCCCCACTCCATTATAAGCCTGACTCTTTTTTTCTAACACAGAGCGAGGAGAGGAAGCGCTGCACTTCTCCCCACTTGTTCTCCCGATCGGTACAGGTCTAAACACTCAGACCTGGACTGATCAAAACTTTTGGCGTGTCTCTATGACATACACCGCTCACCGCTAATGCCATGTCTCTATGACATGTCAAATGTTTATTAAAACAACAGATAATTTAGTACTATTCTCAAGTACACCTGCTAGGAAGGCAGTGATTGTCTCATTCAGTATATCAGCGAGCAGGTGTGGAGTCTAAAAGTATATTCAAAGTATCCCAAGGGATCTCAGTCAGCAAGTTATCTATTGTATGTGCATTGCACCTTATTAGAAAAGATTGTTATTTTGTATTGTGCCTTTATGGTGCGTTCACACCTACAGGATCTGCAGCTGATTTTCTGCAGCAGATTTCATTTAAATAACTGAACACAGCATCAAATCTGCTGCAGATCCTGTAGGTGTGAACGCACCCTTAAGAAGTTTCTACAGTAAAAGTTCCTCACACTACACCTGCACCTCCTCTGTTCTGCTTTAAGGGCATGTTCACAATAGGCGAGGAGTTTCAAGCTGAATCAGTGATTAACCTTACGCTTATTCAACTTGAAATTCCGCTTGTAAAGTATGTCCCATTGTGTTCAATGGGATTTCCGCTGTGTTGTTCACACGGCGGAATTTAGGGGCAGAATATTCTGCTGCAGATCCGCTTTCCACCCAAAGAATGTTTTTGGGTGGATTCTGCTAGACAAATCCCATAGAAGTCCTTGGAGCTTTGAATTTCCTCTCGAATTCCGCACCAATTCTGACAGAGCTGAAGAAGAGGAACTTTCAAGCAGAAAACTTTCCTCTTCAATTCTTTACCTATTCCTCAGAGTGAACATACCCTAACGGGCATATGTCTGGTACCCGGGGAGTGTATATACCACTCAGCCCCTGTGACAAGAAGTGAGAAGCTACGCTATCATCTGCCCTAGCTGGCACTACTTGGCTGCCCTGGGTTACCCCACCTGTCTTAGGAAAACTCTTTGGATCCCACAAATATCAATGCGTTCAAGATAGAGCTATTGATTTATTGAGAAAAAACTGCACTTATTCAGAAGAACCCTGGAAAAAAAGAAGATTAATGTACATCCCAGTACATTTTACTGCAGGCTACTCACTCATTGATGGTGCCTTCTCATCTTTATGATGTCCACCTGCAGTGGGTGTGAAGAGTGGACACCACAGAACGGTCACTAGGCGGCTCTTGTAATCTTACAGTCAATGGAGATACCCCTAATGGGTGGGAGATGAAGTCATTGTGCCCAGAGGGGCCAAATGGGTTGGAAAACTGAAGCGGAGGTCAAGATCAGGCTCGGTGTACTTGTTGGGCTGCCTGGAGGTAAGCAGTGATGCTGTGTGCTTTGCTGCTTACATTTGCTGGGACACCTATGCCTTTAAGCTTCAAACGGGTATTTAAGCCCCAAGGGGAAAAAATGTAAAAGTGAGTAAAGATGCTAAAAAAAACACAAACAAAACCACACCAGCCCGGAGGTAACATGTGGTTACACTAGGGAACTGCAGGGCTGTTTAAGCCCTGGTCCCTCCATAGTTACATATCATCACTGCTGCTGCATGCAGACACTAAGCCTCCCCTAATGTCTATATAATACATGTTAGCATTAGAATAGACATTACAATGTATACAGTATTACAATATAGCATAGCGAGTGGAGATAACTGTCACTCTACAGGGTACCATGTCGCCTGTGCTACTATAAATGTTCGGTGACCAGGGCTTTAGCAGCCCTGCAGTTCTGTGTTGCCCCTTAATGCTTCCACTTAGTTTAAAAATATAAGTGTAAACATTTTCATATATATATATATATATATATATATATATATATATATACACACACAGTGGTGCCTAGGATTACGAGCATAATTTGTTCTTGGACCATGCATGTAATCCAAAACCACTCTTACACCAAAGCAAAACTTCCCATAAGAAATCATTGAAATGCAGACAACTGGTTCCACACCCCACAAATAATGTTTTTTTATTCTGTATAACACAAGTTCCACTGAGTGGAAGTGCTGGCAGATTATAGCAGCAGTGTGTATAGCTGAGTGGAAGTGCAGGCACATTATAGTAGTAGTGTGTATAGCTGAGTGGAAGTGCAGGCACATTATAGCAACAGTGTGTATAGCTAAGTGTGAGTGCAGGCACATGATAGCAACAGTGTGTATAGCTAAGTGTGAGTGCAGGCACATGATAGCAGCAGTGTGTATAGCTGAGTGTGCAGGCACATCATAGCAGGAATGGAGAGGATGGGAAACACAAGGGCTGACAGACACTGCAGGGAGCATGAAGGAATGAGTAGGACATACTGTATGTGGACACATAAATGCAGCACTCTCTTTTCGGTGAGAGAGAGAGGTTACGACTATGAAGAGATTACCTTCACAGTCCTGTCCCCTGATGCAAGTCCCAGCCTGAAGTGGATCTGCTATGATTTGGAAGACGAGGGAGACTTCCTGGGTCAGAGTACAGTGCTGTAGACCATCCTGTGCATATTATGCCCCTCCCCCACTCTCCCTCCCACCCAGTACAGGGAGCTCTTACACCAAAGCAATGCTCTTAAACCAAGTTACAATTTTGAAAAAATGTCAGCTCTTCTCGCAAAACGCCCTCAATCCAAGTTACTTTAAGGGTCCATTTACACAGGAAGAATATCTTACAGATTATCTGCCAAAGATTTGAAACCAAAGCCAGGAATGGATTTTAAAAGAGGAGAAATCTCTGGCTTTCCTTTGTGACCTGATCTCTGTTTATACTCTGTTTCTGGCTTTGGCTTCACATCTTTGTCAGATAATCTGTCAGATAATCTTTCTGTGTAAATGGACCCTTAAATTTCAAATCAATTGGACAGGAGAGGTCACCCAGACCTAGAGATAAGCTCTGCCAAAATATAAAGATTCTGCAAATGGGGCCTCCTAAATGATATATCTCTGGCTGCATGTAGCCACCACTAGAGGGAGCTAGCTGAAAATTGATTTTTAGTTCTACTACTTAGGATTGGTTGGAATAATTATGCAATGAGCTCTGCCAAGTAAAAGCAAATTCTCGGTTTAATGGTGTGTCAAGTGGCTTATGGTGTCCGCCTATTCGGTAGTTACATCATATCAGCAATGTATTCTGTATTCTGTTATTAACTATGGCCAGCATTCCAAATTGCTGCCACATGTGGGAGAAGCTATGCTGACAATGGCCACTCAATTGTTTCAGTTTCTGGCAGCTAGTGACACCATGGACTGCTAAGGTGGCTGTGTTATGGCATGTTATGGCCCCATGTGGTCAGCACTGGTATCGCAGGTAAAGTATTTTATAAACCTGAATTATTGTTTAATTTTTATTCTGTGTAATAATATTGAATATCATCTCTGTGTCACTTAAAAAAAAACCTGATGATCAGTAAGTAATAATAGAAACATTACTGATGAATTATCATTAGAGATTACATAACGTTAGAACTAGGGATGGGTGAATTTACAGTACTGTAAACTCGCTTGTCCCTTGTTAGAATTGAATATTTTGTTGAATTGTTGTTATAGATGGAACATAGGGGGAAATTTATTAAGGAGTATAATGTGTGCAAGTATTCTAATGGGGATTGCAGTGTATTCAGTACCAATAGCTTGTCACTAATTCATTACAATTTAGCACTACCATAGTAAATGTATCTAAGTAAAAAGTCGCGAAAAAATATAAAATATGAAAAAAATTGCACAATTATATTCACCTGGTACTGACCAGACATAAGCCTGCTCCTGCTTGTGCGACTTTTTAAAAATTCGCGAATGATAAATTGGACGCTAACACTGGATTATACAAACTTTTGGGTGAATACTCAAAACAGGCAGATTAAAAAAAAAAAGTTGCATCTAAAAAATATTCTCCTGTCGAATACTGGTTCATAAATAGAACTAAGATCAAAAATGGGTGAAAAATCCAATTATTCAGCGAAACATAGGCACAAAACTCTTGATAAATTTCCCCCTAAGTGTATAAAGTATAGTTTAAGAATGACAAAATATATATTGTGGGATTTATATATTCTCTCTTTTCTATGTATCAGTCATTATCCTATCTCCTATCTATCTATCTATCTCCTATCTATCTATCTATCTATCTATCTATCTCCTATCTATCTATCTATCTATCTATCTATCTATCTATCTATCTATCTATCTATCATCTATCTATCTATCTCCTATCTATCTATCTATCTATCTATCTCATATTTATCTATCTATCTATCTATCTATCTATCTATTTATCTTTTATCTATCTCCTATCTATCTATCTATCTATCTAACTATCTATTATGTATCTATCTATCTATCTATCTATCTTCTATCTATCTATCTATCTATCTATCTATCTATCTATCTATCTATCTTTTATCTATCTATCTATCTATCTATCTATCTTTTATCTATCTATCTATCTATCTATCTATCTATCTATCTATCTATCTATCTATCTATCTTATCTATCTATCTCCTATCTATCTATCTATCTATCTATCTTTCTTTCTTTCTATCTATCTATCTATCTATCTATCTATCTATCTCCTATCTATCTATCTATCTATCTATCTATCTCCTATCTATCTATCTATCTATCTATCTATCTATCTATCTATCTAACTATCTATTATGTATCTATCTATCTATCTATCTAACTATCTATTATGTATCTATCTATCTATCTATCTATCTATCTAACTATCTATTATGTATCTATCTATCTATCTATCTATCTATCTATCTTCTATCTATCTATCTATCTATCTATCTATCTATCTATCTCCTATCTATCTATCTATCTATCTATCTATCTATCTATCTATCTAACTATCTATTATGTATCTATCTATCTATCTATCTATCTATCTTTTATCTATCTATCTATTTATCTATCTATCTATCTATCTATCTATCTATCTTATCTATCTATCTATCTATCTTATCTATCTATCTATCTATCTATCTATCTTATCTATCTATCTATCTATCTATCTATCTATCTATCTATCTATCTTATCTATCTATCTATCTATCTATCTATCTATCTATCTATCTATCTATCTATCTATCTATCTATCTTATCTATCTATCTATCTTATCTATCTATCTATCTCCTATCTATCTATCTATCTATCTATCTATCTATCTATCTATCTATCTATCTATCTCCTATCTATCTATCTATCTCCTATCTATCTCCTATCTATCTATCTATCTATCTATCTATCTATCTATCTATCTATCTATCTCCTATCTATCTATCTATCTATCTATCTATCTATCTATCTATCTATCTATCGTATTCACCTGTTATATCTTACCTGGAGTACGCAGAGTACACTCCTATTATATTATCTCTTTATAAACTATAATCTGAAGTGAAGAACTGGTCTACATGAATATGTTTGGGGACATTATGAGGCTCATTCATCATGTGAAAGGCAAATTCCAGGCAGAATACATTTACATTGTGGTAATACTGACATCTAATGTTACATGAGAAAACTACAGAGTGCCGAGCATAGAAGAAGAAGTAGAGGAAGACCACAGCAAAATAAGTCAAAGAAAATCTAAGGACAGAAAACAGATAAGTACTGATGAGTAGTGAGTAGAAAAAAACAAAAATAATTGGAATTTCCTGCCTTATGTTCCATAAATATTTTAATATAAGAAATTCTCTATTTTATTTCACCCTCTCCCCCTCCATTACAATAGCCAAAGCTTACAGTACGGGACCTCCCAAAGACCTCCAGGGCTCACAAGTATACATTGTCTATGTATGTCCTTACAGATGTCTGTACATTTTACATGCACATACAACAATATTGCTATATAAACTAGATTACAAGACTTACTCCTCTCTGCGATACTGTGACATAGTGCTGATGAAAATGCGCTGGATTTAATAGTTTGACATTGTGCTAGGGTTGATTTAAAGTACACTACTAGAGAAGGCAAAGGGGGGAGGGGGTAATTCACGCTCGGAGTTTGCAAGTGGCTATATAAGCAGAAAGAAACAGCAGCAGCAAAGCAGGTAAAAGGTTACACTAAGTACTGAACTGCTGTCGATTATGGTCATGATGGCAAGCCTGCATTAAGTGATGGCGAAATTACATTCAGGAGGCAGCATTGTGTACATAGTAGTAGTAATACAGGTATTTACAATTGGTACAGCTACCCACAACTATATAGGTGATCAGACATAAGAGGAAAGCCTTGATTTACCTTTCAGAAACAGTTTTGACCATCTGGAGGAGACTGCCAGGCTTATAGCTAACAACCCAGGCTCTCTACCTCATCCTTTCACAAAACTAGATAAGCCTCATCTCCACCTCTGGAAGCACAGACTGATATATAAAAGGTACCATGTGTCTACTCTTCCTAACAGCTATCTAACAGCGTCAGCAGTATGGAACATGGATTAAAGCTGACAAATTCACTTTAACTAACACGTGAATATTTAAGTAATGTGAAGTAGCTACTGGTGGTGAGAAGAGACCATGGACTTGACCGTCAGCGGCCTTAGTGGTGTCCCTACTGTACTACTGACTGGATGAGTGTTCTTGCCTTGTCACATCCCAGTGAAGGTTATTGTTTAAACCTACCCCCATATTGAATAAAGTGGTCTGCCCAGAGTTATCCTTTAAGAGTTATAGAGGTGGTGTTGAGCTGTTGAATTTATCTCCTCTCTTCCCCAAACCTGCTTGCTTTGAATTACAGCTATGAGCCTTGTACATCAATCACGCAGAGCATGGAGGGGTCAGGGAGGGAGGAGGTGTGCATGCTGTGGCTCAGCCCAGCCTCTATGACAATTGAACTTAGAAGGTAAAAATTATTTTATAACTCTGCAAACAGCTATAAGCTAAGAGACAGGTATCATTTGAATCTGTCTTTCTATCAGCTATCTGCCCATGTCTGAGCATGATATAAAGCTGACAGATTCCCTTTAAATGCCTCAACTTCATGGAAAAGATAAAAGATAAATTGTAGCAGTCAGATGAGTTCCTTAGGACCCACCAACATAAACTGCTTAATAACCCTTCTGTTCTCATGGTACACCTAGAAAAGAGACGAGTGACAAATTTCTTTAAATTTCCTAAATACAGTGGTGCCTTGGATTGCGAGCATAATTCGTTCCAGGGCTATGCTTGTAATCCAAATCCACTCTTACACCAAAGCAAATTTTCCCATTAGAAATCATATAAATGCAGACAATTGGTTCAACACCCCAAAAATAATAATTTATTATTCTAAATAACATGTAAAACAAATGAAACAAACATTCAGAAACAGCAGAATATGTGATATTATAAGTTACTGTACAGTAATGGAGAGGATGGGAAACACAAGGGCTGACAGAGACTGCAGGGAGCATGAAGGAATGAGCAGGACAGATGTGGGCTCAGTATAGCAGCACTCTCTGTCCGGAGAGAGAGGGGATTACCTCCACAGTCCTGTCCCCTGATGTAAGCCCCAGCCGAAAGTGGATCTGCCATGATTTGGAAGGTGAGGGAGACGTCCTGGGTCAGAGTACAGGGCTGTAGACCCCATTATGCAGACCATGTCCCTCTCCACTCACGCTCCCACCCAGTACAAGGAGCTCTTAAACCAAATCAATGCTCTTAAACTAAGTAAAAATTTTTAAAAACTGTGAGCTCTTAAACCAAAACGCTCTTAAACCAAGTTACTTTTAAACCAAGGTACCATTGTATTTTAAAATTTGATGAAAATATGTTTAGGACAAATCTCTGAATTTTGCATTCACTACTATGAGCGCTATATAGATACATGGCGGCCTTATTGTTTGTATTGCTGCTGAGGGTATCCAGCACAAGGTAAATATGAAGATCCAAAATTAAGAAGATCCTTTTGAGTGTTATACACAACTGTACAGGACAACCGGGACACCTCCAATTTAGACAAACTTTGGGACCCTATTGATGCCCCGTTTCTCCAAAGATAAGGTCAACCTCCCGAAAATAAGCCCTAGCTTGATTTTGCAAGGTTTTTGGAGTAGGCTTAAAATATAAGCCCTAGTTACACTCACCGTCTAAAGTGCTAGGTTATGTCTCATGACGTTATGGAGATGGAGAGTAGGCAGACCGTAGCTCTCAACCATCCTGGAATGGTTTTCTGCTACCTCCAGCCACAGCAGGGAAAAATCTATTCACCTTCTTCCGAGTCCGGCCTTCTGCCTTTCGAATCTGCAGATTGGGACCAAATCTGCAAATAGATTTTCTATTCCGAACAAGAGTTCCAAACAAACTCTTGTGGAATACAAGAGTGATTGACCATGGAAAAAAAAGACCTATCCCAAAAATAACCATAACCCTTTTTTCAGGGGAAAAAAAAATAATATAAGACCCTCTTTTATGTTCAGTGAAACACAATATATCAGAACCTGGGTCCTTTGTATTTTCCTCCAGGACTCTTCAACACCAGAAACCAAGTGTGACCAACAATTTCCCTAATGCTCTAATACTTGAATAGATACCAGTCCTATACCAATACCCCAAAATCTAGGGGAAAGAACAGTTGAGTCTTTGAAGGATCCCTATCACTTAAACAAAATCCTTACATGATGATGCAGTAGAAACTGTGAGGGGCAACGGTGGTGTTAGTTTCACTGCCGGGTCAGCCGGTATGGTGATATGGTAGCTGAATGGGTCTAGGGTCACTTGGGCACTTGTCACACTAGCCTGGAGCCCAGACAATTTGGTGCTCCGCCTGTTCAAAAAGTTTAACCCAAGTGTAGAGTGCAATACAGTTGTGCTTGGCAGCAATACAGTTCAGTACAATACAGGACTTGAAGTTGCTCAGGTGCTTTCAGTTGAGGTAGAGATACAGTGCTTGTAAGAGAAGGCTTAGCAGAGGAGAGAGTAAAGGAGAGAGGATGCCTAAAGGGCCTTGTCCAATTAGACGTGTACTTTGCCTGGAACAGTTTTGACAAAAGAATACTTAGAGCGAACAGTAATACTCATGTTTAGACTCTGTCTGACCGCCTTCTCTCCTACATTAGCAAGCTTCTCTCCCTGTAGGGTAGTATGAGCTCCAGGCCGAGTTATCTGGGTTAAGCAGACTTCCAAGACTTCCCAGTTGTCCTGCACTGCGCAGTGGAATACCTAGACTTCCTATAGAAACTTTGGGGTCAGTTCCTGTGACTCCTGAGGTAACTACCCTGCACTTTTTAAAGAGGTTCCTGGTATGGACAAGATGATCCTTCTGTGCCTGCTCTCCCTTGTGCACTTTCTAGCACTCCATAGTGGTGGTGGTGGCTTGCAAAGAGAAAATCTGTGGCTTTCTTGCTTCTGTCCCTGTCATGGGACCTGGCCTAAGCCAGGCCCTGACTTAACTTCAGCAGAAACTTAGTCTAGTTGCTTCCTCACACACTGACTCCAGACTAAGAACTAAATTCCTTCAACCAGGAACTAACTTCTTCCTACAGGGGTCTAACTGAACTTGCTTGTGATTGGTGGGGGCTGCGTGTGCAAAGACAGAGAGAGGACAGAGGAAAGGACAGAAACTGGAGGAAAAGCACCTGCACCTGTGAGTGGATGAGGTAATACATGTCACATAAAACAGTTAACCCTTTGTCTCCTTCAGCCGTGCATAAGAAACAACAGACAACTCAGTGACACCTAGTGGGGAAAACACTAACTACAGTGGACACTTCTTCCCCAGCTGTGTGAACCTAAGGGAGTTATCTTATTCAGGGGCAATAAAGACTTAGGGGCCTGTACCGGGTCACTACATCATAGCAACATGTCAGAGGTTTGTATCAATCGGGGTCCGGGTACTGAGACCCTCAACGATCGCTAGATTAAAGGGGCAGAAGGTACAATATAGTTCTAGACACCGCTACTTTAGTAGTGAAATGAAGATTAAGAGGCAGACTGCGGGTTTTTACGGGTTTGCTGAGCACGTCTGCCCCTTCATTCTAACGTTCGGCGGAGTCTCAACACCCGGACCCCACTAATACAAACCTCTGCCATAATAGCAGCAAGAGAGGGACCAGGCAATTATGTAGGGGGATTCCTATCTCTCCTTGTTATCTCCTACCCAGAGAATAGAGGATAAGAAGTTGATCAGTGGAGGTCTTTTACTGGGAACCCCACTATCCAGAGAATAGGGACAATAGAGTCCCTGAAATGAATTGGGAGCATCAGGAATGCACAGCAAGTGCTTTATTTATTCTCTATAGGATAAGGAGTTCAGCCCTCGGCAGCCCCATAGAGAATGTTGGAGCGTAGGCCATGTACGTCCGGTGCACTCATGATTGGTGCAGTCGGACCCCCATTGATCAGTTTATTATCCCTTTTTTATGATTAGGGAATAAGAAGCCAAAATGGGAATACCCCTTTAATGCTCATACATGGAATGAGATTCTCAGCACCGGTGGGCAGATGTTCCGGTGCGTTCAGCCACATCATGCAGTTAGATACCGAACAGTCAAGGAAACCTCCACATTTTATTATAACAACCTTTCCTCTAAAATGGGCTAATTTATATAAGACCCTTGTTAAATCTCCTACATTTATATACCGAATCTCTACCTTAAATTATACAGCGACGCAGCCATTGAGTCTGAAATTAAAGCGTTTATATAAATTGTGGACCTCAAAAATAGGTCCCCTGGGTTCTACCTGTCATTACATAGCTGACAGATTCTGGAATAGGATATAATAAGATATCTACAGCCGCTTAAATGCAGTTCAGCCTGCTCGACAAAAATGCATCGCCTGAATGCAGACTGTGATCGTGGCTGTAATGTGCATCCTCCAAATGTATCTCCTTAATAGCCCGATACTCACACGTCTTAATCACCGCCGACGATCTTATGCAAAATGACAAGAAGTGAACCTAATGGTAAACATTTCACTGTGATATGCAAAGTCCTATTTACAGAAATGCCCGGAAAATAGATGGGAATGTAACAGAACATGACACGTGACTACTCTTATTCACTGCTCAGCGCCAGATTAACATACCCCCAGATTAGGAGATACAATTCGTTTTTTTAAAGGGACAGTACAGGATTAGAAAAATAAGGCTTTATTTTTTCCTCCAAACAACACCACACTTATTCTCAGGTTGGGACTGGTATTGCAACTCAGACCCAGTCACTACAATTGGGCTGCAATGCCATTTAAACCCATGAGAAAGTAAAGCAATCAGTGTTTCCTGTAAGGTTCAGCAGCTGCTGTACGGAGAGGTTAGAGAGCTGGGCAACATTACAGCAAGAACATAAGAACATCAGTCAGGAAGGTAACATAGCATAGTCCTGTGTTTCCTAACAGCAGCTTTATGACCACATATACTGTATCTACTGCAAAGACCAATATGTCCAATGTCCTAATATAACACATCCTAGTATTATATAGGAGCTCTGCAGCCGGTATAAGTGATAACAGTTACATCCAGTGACTACAGTGATGTCTTCTCTTATTGGAGTCATTCTCTTTCCTTTTTTTCTGACTGCCATAAAGATCTTTACCATTATACTGTCCTCACTAATAATGCCTCAACTGTGCCTGCCACTCATTACAGGCATGTCACCATGTAATGCCCCCCCAATGTGCCCCCAAACAGTAATAATGTCCCCACTGTGCCCCATATAGTAATAATGTCCCCCACTGGTCCCCCATATAGTAATAATGTCCCCTGCTGTGCCCCATACAGTAATAATGCCCCACTGTACCCCCAAATAGTAATAATAATTCCTGCTGTGCCCTCATACAGTAATAATTCCCCGACTGTGCCCCATATAGTAATAATGCCCCCACTGTGCCCCCATACAGTGATAATAATTCCTGCTGGGCCTTCATACAGTAATAATGCTCCCACTGTGTCCCATATAGTAAAAATGCCCCCACTGTGCCCCCATACAGTAATAATGCCCCTTGATGTGCCCCCATACAGTACTAATGCCAGTACTGTGCCTTCATATAGTAATAATGCCCCCATTGTGCCCCCATACAAAAATAATGCCCCCACTGTGCCCCATATAGTAAAAATGTCCCCACTTTGCCCCCATATAGTCATAATGTCCCCTGCTCTGCCCCATACAGTAATAATGCCCACACTGTGTCCCCATACAGTAATAATGTCCCCACTGTGTCCGCGTATAGCAGTAATGTCTCCTCCTGTGCCCCATGTAGTAATAATGCAGCCTTTTGTGCTCCCCCATATAGTCATAATGCCTTATATGCTCCCTACTCATTAATAATGGCATATCATATAGTAATAATGTCCGCCTGTGCCTTCATATAGTAATAACGTCACCTGTGCCTTCATATAGTAATAATGCGCCTTGTGTTCCCGCATACAGTAATAATGCCCCTGTGTCCCTCCATATAAAACTGATGCTCCTCTCTGTCCCCCATATAGCAATAACACAATTTGTGTTCCTGCATACAGTAATATTGCCCTCTTTGCTCCCCATATAGCACTAATGCCCCCCTGTGTCCCCCATATAGTAATAATGCCCCCACTGTGCCCCCATACAGTGATAATAATTCCTGCTGGGCTTTCATACAGTAATAATGCTCCCATTGTGTCCCATATAGTAATAATGCCCCCACTGTTCCCCCATACAATAATAATGCCCCTTGATGTGCCCCCATACAGTACTAATGCCCCTGCTGTGCCCTCATATAGTAATAATGCCCCCATTGTGCCCCCATACAGTAATAATGCCCCCACTGTGCCCCATATAGTAAAAATGTCCCCACTGTGCCCCATATAGTCATAATTTCCCCTGCTGTGCCCCATACAGTAATAATGCCCACACTGTGTCCCCATACAGTAATAATGTCCCCACTGTGTACGCATATAGCAGTAATGTCTCCTCCTGTTCCCCATGTAGTAATAATGCAACCTTCTGTGCTCCCCCATATAGTCATAATACCCTCTATGCTCCCCATTCATTAATAATGCCATCTCATATAGTAATAATGTCCGCCTGTGCCTTCATATAGTAATAATGTCACCTGTGCCTTCATATAGTAATAATGTGCCTTGTGTTCCCGCATACAGTAATAATGCTCCTGGGTCCCTCCATATAGTACTGATGCCCCTCTCTGTCCCCCATATAGTAATAATACAACTTGTGATCCTGCATACAGTAATATTGCCCTCTTTGCTCCCCATACAGTACTAATGCCCCCCTGTGTCCCCCATATAGTAATAATGCCCTCAGTGTTTCCCCATTTAATAATAATGCCCCCCCTTTGTCCCTACATTTATTATGAATTACTCCATGTTCTCCCCATTTAGTAAAAATAACCCCTTTGTTTACCATTTAGTAATAATGCCCCCTGTGTCCCTCAATATAGTAACAATGCCTCCTGGGTTCCCTCATTTTGTAATATTGCTCCCTTGCCCATGCCACACATATCCAGGCCCATATGAAGTTTGCCATTGACCATCTGGATGATCCAGAGAAGGCATGGAAGAGGGTCATGTGGTCAGATAAGACAAAAATAGAACTTCTTAGAGTATCAACTCTACTCGCCGTGTTTAGAGGAAGAAGAAGGATGAGCACAACCCAAAAAACACAGTCCCAACCATGAAGCATGGGGGTTGAAAACATCATACTTTGAGGGTGCTTTTCTGCAAACGACTGCACTGTATTGAAGGGAGGATGGATGGGGCCATGTATTACGAGATTTTGGCTTACAATCTCCTACCCTCATTAAATGGGTTATCCAGCGCTACAAAAACATGGCCACTTTCATTTAGAGATAGCACCACTCTTGTCTCCAGCTTGGGCAGGGTTTTGCTGCTCAGTTCCATCGAAGTTAATGGAGCTTAATTGCAAACCACACCAGAACTGGAGACAAGAGTCGTGTTGTCTCTGGAAGAAAGTGGCCATGTTTTTGTAGCACTGGATAACCCCTTTAAGAGCATTGAAGATGGGTCGTGGCTTGGTCTTCCAGCATGTCAATGACCTGGAACCCACAGCCAGGACAACTAAGGGGGGCTTTGTAAGAAGCATTTCAAGGTCCTGGAGTAGCCTAGCCAGTCTCCACACCTGAACCCAATAGAAAATCTTTGGAGGGAGCTGAAGCTTAATGTTGCCCAGCAACAGCCCCGAAACCTGAAAGATCTGGAGAAAATGTGTATGGAGGAGTGGCACACAATCCCTGCTACACTGTCTGCAAACTTGGTCAAGAAGTACAGGAAACATCCAACCTCTGTAATTGCAAACACTGGTCCTAAATAATAAGTTATGTTTTCTATTGTATCAAATACTTATTTCATACAATAAAATGCAAAATAATTCATTAAAAACCAAACAATGTGATTTTGTGAGAATTTATAGATTTTATCTTGTAAAAATACACATCTCTCCATTCTTTGTAAGGGAGAAAACCTGCAAGATCAGCAGTGTATCAAATATTTATTTCCCCCCTGTAGCAAATGCTAAGCCCCCACCCCACATCCTGTATTTTTCCCTGATATAGCTGTTACTACAAGAGACAGATTTCCCTTGACAACAGGCAGTGGACAATCGATAACAGAGAAGTGAGACACCTAATGGCCAAGACTTTGAAGATGTTACTGGAGTAAAAGAAGTGGTTTACAAATGGCTGTAGAGAAGTTGTTTAATGACCAGTAAATTGTTGCTCAAAAGTAATTGAGGGTGGAAGGGTGAAGTGACAGACCAAACAGCTGTCAGCTTTCAGAGTCTAAACAGGATCATGACAGACGATCGAGCCGATGTGCCAGGGTGATCATTGTAGAGGTTGGGCAACTGTAATGCACTGGCTAGTACAGGTCCTGACTGCTTAGCCTCAAAGATATCCTGAACAATAGGGATCTCAGCTATCAGGGGAGCTGGTATAATAGCAAAGTCAGACACCACCTTAGTTTTCCCTAAGCTGCTCCCGTGTTGTCAAAGTAAAGCCTCACCCACATTGCCGTACTTTTTGGTCCGCAGTTGTGGACCTGCAAATACAGACTGTATATTACATATTATAGTTTATGGATCAATGCACAAGACTGTGAATGCCACGGCATTAGACTCCATAGACTTTATTAGACTTTAATGTCCTTCACAAGTGCCCAAGTGTCTGTGATCGCCGGTCGCACATCATTGAGTTCCCTTCAATCTCGTAAATGTTTAACAAAAAAATCGCGACCTGCGAAATTCTCAAACGATTCATAACGGATCTCAATAAAGCAGCTACACTGTTGCTATTGGGACTATTAGGGTATGTTCACACTACGTAAAACTACGGCCGTAGTTCTCGCCGCAGAACTACGGCCGTAGTTTTGCGGTGTTGAACAATGCCTTATTTTCAATGGGATCCCGGCCGGAGCATACACACATCGTATGCGCTCCAGCCGGGATCTCATGCGGCATCGGAAAAAAAAATGACACGTCAGTTTTCTGCGGCCGGAATTCAGTGAATTCCGGCCGCAGAAAGCCCTGTCAGTTCACACAGTAAAACGAGCGGCTCCGGCCACTTGCTTCACTTTGGGGTAAGGGAAGTTCTGATGCGGGCACGCGCTGATGCACCCGCATTATGTACCGGCCGGGATGATCCAGGCTGAGACCGGCCGTTCCGTGACCCAGCCGGGGTCACGGAACGGCCGGGTGTTCAAATAATGTGAACAAAGCCTTATGGATTATATGTATTATATGCTCAGCTCTCTTGGCCTCAAGGACTCTGTTCTCTCTTGGTTCTCTTCCTACCTCTCTGACCGCTCCTTCAGCGTATCCTTCTCTGGCTATACTTCCGGTCCCCTACCTCTTAATGTCGGAGTTCCCCAGGGGTCAGTCCTGGGTCCCCTCCTCTTCTCCCTCTATACAGCCCCCATCGGACAGACCATCAGCAGGTTTGGTTTCCAATACCACCTTTATGCTGATGACACCCAGTTATACACTTCTTTCCGTGACATCTCCCCTGCCTTCCTGCAAAATACAAGTGACTGTCTATCCGCTCTTTCTAACACTATGACCTCTCTGTTTCTCAAACTTAATCTCTCTAAAACTGAACTTCTGGTATTTCCTCCCTCTAACAAACCTAAACCCGACATCTCCCTCTCAGTCTGTGGTACTAGCATAACTCCTGTGCATCAAGCTCGATGTCTGGGGGTCATGCTAGACTCTGATCTATCCTTTACTCCCTACATCCAAGCTCTTATACGCTCCTGTCATCTTCATCTCAAAAACATCTCCAGAATCCGTCCATTTCTCACCACTGACACCGCTCAGACTCTGACTGTCGCCCTGACCCATTCCCATCTTGACCACTGTAACTCCCTACTAATCGGTCTTCCTTTCTCTAAGTTCTCCCCTCTCCAGGGCCGGCGTTAGGGGGGGGCAAGCAGGGCAAATGCCCAGGGCCCCCATCCCCCAGGGGCCCCCTACCGCAGTTCCAGTGCAGAGGAGAGCACAGACAGCGTCCTGCAGCGTCTGGCAGTGATCCCTGGCTGCTGTGCTGGGCTCGGTGTCTGCTCCCCCTCCCCCTCCCTCCAGCTCCTCTCACTGCACGTGACTTCCTGCTCTGGTGTGGAGCTGTCGGGACGATGGAGGAGAAGGCTGCCGGGTGAGGATGACAGCCTGCTGCTGCTGCTAGGTACATGAGGGGGATTCACCACTACACCCAGCATGCTAGAGGGAGTAAGTATACTGTATATGTAGTGTGTAATGTGTATGAATGTAGGTGTATAATGCATGAATGTAGTGTGTGTTACATGTCCTGTGTGTAGTGTGTGGGCTGGATGGTTTGTATCTGTATTATGTGTTTTCATGGATGTGTGAGTGTGTGTGTATATATATATAATGGTGTGTGTGTATATATATATAATGGTGTGTGAGTGTGTGTATATATATATAATGGTGTGTGTGTATAAGAAGCACTGCTGTGTTGAGGTGAATAGACTGTATATAGGAGCTGCAGCCATTCTCCGGCCTCATCAGTCTTATGTATACGCTGCAGCTCCTATGTATAGTGTATGACGACATCACTAAGGCAATACGGTGTATTTTATTGAGAAAAAAATAAGGTGGTATTCAGTCTTTAGGTGGTGGTCACTGTATGGCGGTAATATTGGTCTGTATATAGTGTCATTATGCAGTGGTCACTCTATGGCGGTAATATTGATCTGTATATAGTGTCATTATGCAGTGGTCACTCTATGGCGGTAATATTGGTCTGTATATAGTGTATATATAGTCATTACTGCCATAGGTTGACTACCACATAATGACACTATATACAGACCAATATTACCGCCATACAGTGACCACCACATAATGACTCTATATACACACTATATACAGACCAATAGTACAACCATAGAGTGATCGCCCCATAATATTGGTCTGTATATAGTGTGTACATAGAGTCATTATACAGGGGTCACTCTATGGCGGTAATATTGGTCTGTATATAGTCATTATACAGGGGTCAGCCTATGGCATTAATATTGGTCTGTATATAGCGTATATATAGAGTCATTATTGCCATAGATTGACTACCACATAATGACACTATATACAGTACAGTATATATAGTACAGCCATAGAGTGATCGCCACATAATATTGGTCTGCATACAGTGTATATAGAGTCATTATACAGGGGTCAGTCTATGGCAGTAATATTGGTCTGTATATAGAGTCATTATGCAGTGGTCACTCTATGGCGGTAATATTGGTCTGTATATAGAGTGTATATAAAGTCATTATACAGGGGTCAGCCTATGGCAATAATATTGGTCTGTATATAGCGTATATAGCGTAGAGTCATTACTGCCATAGATTGACTGCCACATAATGACTCTATATATACACTATATACACCAATAGTACAGCCATAGGGTGACAGCCACATAATATTGGTCTGTATACAGTGTATATACAGTAATTTATTATACAGTGGTCAGTCTATAGCGGTAATATTGGTCTGTATATAGTGTATATAGAGTCATGCGGTGGTCACTCTATGGCAGTAATATTGGTCTGTATATAGTGTATATAGAGTCATTATGCGGTGGTCACTCTATGGCGGTAATATTGGTCTGTATATAGTGTATATAGAGTCATTATGGGGCGGTCACTTTATGGTGGTAATATTGGCCTATATATAGTGTGTTTTCTTCAATAACGGTATGGAGGTAATATTTGGTCCTGATTATAGTGATTTTTTTTTATTTATTTTTTTAAAGCAATTCATATAAATAGTTCTTGTATTTACACCACTAGCGGGCAGTCTTGACATGTAGTGGCAGTCCCAGAATGTAGCGGCGGTCCTGACATGTAGAGGCAGTCCCGACATGTAGGGGCAGTCCCGACATGTAGGGGCGGTCCCGACATGTAGCGGCGGTCCCGACATGTAGGAGCGGTCCCAAAATGTAGCGGCGGTCCCGGCATGTAGCTGCGGTCATGGCATGTAGCTGCGGTCCCGGCATGTAGCGGTAGTCCTGACATGTAGCGGTAGTCCTGACATGTAGCGGCAGTCCTGGCATATAGCGGCAGTCCCGGCATGTAAACTTCTGAACTGAGTAAGGGCCCTAATACATGGAGCGAAAATTGTCCGAATCAGGACGCTATCGCTCTGTGAGGACACTGGGGAACATGAACAGGTAGTATATATCACAGACATGGCCTGAGGACACCGGGGAACGTGATCAGGTAGTATATATATCTTTATTGTTTACTATATACAGCAAGGATTGCACACACATCACTAATGATATACTGTATATATACACATAGGGGGAGATTTATCAAACATGGTGTAAAGTGAAACTGGCTCAGTTGCCCCTAGCAACCAATCAGATTCCACCTTTCATTACTCAGATTCTAAGTAGGTGGAATCTGATTGGTTGCTAGGGGCAACTGAGCCAATTTTCTTTACACCAGTTTGATAAATCTCCTCCATAGCTTTTGCTGTAGTAGGCTCTCTAAGCGAGCTCCATTCTACCAGATTGGTGCTCACTTCTGCAGAATATCAGGCAGTGTAATACGGCCTTAAAAGTGGCAGTATGCTTCCAATAACTGCTGGCTGAACAATCCTTCAGCTGACAATTATCTCTCCCATCTGGTCCCGTCCTCCCCATACACAGAAATTTGGCACATCTGAGTTTTCCTGTGTTTTCTATGATAGTGTAAAGCCATAGCCATACAGATCTGATGGCGGCTTATCTCTCTTAGAACAAAGAGGTTGGGCATTGATTTTCCATCAAGCTCGATCCCCTATGTCCACTGATATCATCTGTCAGAGGACTGTCCAGAGAGCCCCATACACCTTACACTGATGGCCGAACCCACCAGGAGCAGCAGGTACCACCAACAAAAGAGTAACATGTATGGGGACCTTAAATTGTTGCTAAAATATTTCAGCATTTGGGGCCCCACCTTTAACTTTGCCCAGGGCCACATCTAGTCTAAAACTGGCCCTGCCCCTCTCCAGTCTATCCTGAACGCAGCAGCACTGGTTACCCATTAAATCCAGAATCCACTTCAAACTCCTCACCCTCACCCATAAAGCCGTCCACAACTCTGCCCCTCCATACATCTCCTCCCTCATCTTCACCTATCATCCTTCCCGTGGAAATGATCTAACCTTAACATCTTCCATAATCAGAACATCTCATTCCCGCCTCCAAGACTTCTCTCGTGCTGCACCAGTTCTCTGGAACGCCTTACCCAAAGACATCAGACTTATGCCCAATACTCACAGTTTCAAGCGTGCCCTGAAGACTCATCTCTTCAGGCTCGCCTATAACATTCCCTAAACTGTTTCCCCCTTCTGGTGTTTCCCTTGCTCCATCTCTGACGGTTCCTGCACTTTATATGTTTACTTGCATCAGACATTGGTGTTGTTACTGACTTATCCTGCATTTCTAACTATGTACAATGGCCGGACCATGGACAACTAAAGCACTTATGCCTGGTGTCAACGAAAATTATAGTCTGTAAGCTCCAACAAGCAGGTCTCGTTTATACTTTGTATTTTTGTTATTTTTATTTATTATGTTCTTATTTATTCCAATTTAACTGTGTATTATGTACCTCTGTACTGTATGCATAGGAAAAAAAAAAAGTGCTGCGGAATCTGTTGGCGCTATACAAATAAATTATTATTATTATTATTTATTATATGTTCATTAAACAGCTATTGCTTTGGTATTGGCAAAAATTCAAAGTATCAAAAATGTTAAAAATCTTCAGCTAGTCAATCTTTACATTTTCTCCTAGGAGAGGAGTCAACATTGGTGGATCAGTGGTTGAAAATAAAGTTGTTTCCCAGGACAGCAGTAGACGTTGGTGGATCAGCTGTGTATACTTTTCTTGGATAGAAACTGGCACGTGCTGGATTGCTGACTGTCGGCTGATGTTTCAGTCATAAAAATCAGGCAGGGGTGGTGAAATCCCATCTTATCCAGGATTGGTTGAACTTGATAAATGTCAGCCTCACCACACTGGGGCAATACAGCCTGGTCCTTCTGGGAGTCACAATGGCCACTGCTGCACTAAACACCCTCTCCGATGCAACATTGCTGGCTGGACAAAACAGCAGAGTCAGAGCAAACTGTGCCAGCTGTGACAGATGTCGAGCTTCTCTGCCCAGAACTGCACCAGATCGGAAATGTTTAGGGGGCAAGGGTGACTCCAAATATGATTAACCTGGAATTTAAGCTTCTGCCGGATGGAGATATAAGTTTGTGGCTGACGGATTTCCTCTTCTGGTGCTTGACAGAGTCACTCATAAGTGACTGGAGGTTGAAATGGCTACCATGACTGGTGCTGCACCTCACGTCCCCACTAGCAGTCATGGTTGTCAAGTGCCCAGGGTCCTCCTGACTTCTTGTTGGGGAAAGCAGGCTGGTGTTCTTGCTGGTACGCCTCCAACAACCGACTCCACAATAACTCACGGTACAATTTGAGTTTGGCTTACCTGTCCAACAGAGGAAAAAACTCTGTCATTTTCCAGCAGAAACATTGGTCGACCAGAGTGGCCAACCAGTACCTGTCCCTCCTATGGATGCCCTCAATTCAAATGTCAGAGCACTTCAAACAAGCTTGTGGCCATGTGTGAGGGTCAATGAGTGCCTTTTCTCACCGGTATGCTCTGTGTACCTCCATGGTGTGCTGGGGTCATCCTTCCACCAGATCTTTCTCCATCTGTCTGCATCAGTGTTTGGAAGACAAGGCCATATAACTCATTCTCTTCCTCCAACACCACCAATTTATGACATGGCTCAATCTGCCTTTTTGTTTCAAACCCCCTCCTAATAGTCTGTAAGCTCATGCATGCGAACAGGGACCTTACTACTCATGAATGGATAATTATATGTATATGTCTGTAATGTCTGATTTTGTCCATGTATGTACCCCCAGAACTGGTCAGGATATAGCTCAGCCAGGTGCTATACTGTCGTGACGCCAGTGGCGATTGGAGCACACAGGTATGATGGCACACCTGCTTTTATTTTAATAAGGCTGGCTATACCCTTTTCCCTGTGGTCGGTAACCTGCCGGGCTGTTTGGGGGTCCCTTGGGTACTTATCTCGGTGGTACGGAGTGGAGTTGTGACCCACCCGGACTTTTGGTACCACCACTCACGGAAAGGGGAGATGACACAAGGAATATGTAATGGCTGTGTAGGTGCTTGAATAAGGATCACAGATACACGTTAAAATAAAAAAAACTCTTCTTTACTGCCAGAATACTTGATACAGTGATGCACAGTAAGTTTCAGCTTGATAAGTTACTTTAGACCTTAGTGACCAGATCTGTGCTGAGAGCTGGGTAGGAGTATAGTCCTGCTGACTGAGCTGCGTGCTGAGAGATAGGAGAAGTTTAGAGAAGTAGAGAGGAGGGTTTCGAGAGAATCCCAACCCAAAATAGTACTGTGCTCTGCCCGAACTTGAGAAGTAGAATAAGTATAACACTTGAGAGTAGAGAGAATACTTGTGCCCATGTTTTGACTCTTTGGCCTTTGCACCACCTATCGCCCACCAGTGTCGGGCGACCCGTCCAAGAGGGTGACACAAGCCCCAGACCTTGTTACCTGGGATGAGCAGAGTGGCCAAGATTTCCTGGTGACACCCGCTCTGCCATATAGCGTACTTAGGCTTCTAGCAACTTTGCTCTATCCGGATCAGTTCCTATTTCTTTAGGATACTGTCCTCCACTTTTAAACTTGTTCACAGCGAGGGCTGGGATGATCCCTGACTTGTCCTCTAAGTGTGCGTTCAGCACTGCATAGTGTGTAGAAGTGCTGCTTTCAAGAAACACGGGTCTGTCCCCATGTGCGTCCATCCACTAGCACACCTTAGACTGGACTACACTAGTTGTGTGAGTCCCGTAACAGGGGACCTGGCATAGGCCATGGCCCAGCTTGACCACTGTAGGGAGCATTTCTGTGTGCGTCTGTCCTCTACAGAATCCAAAGTAGGACTCACTAAGGTGTGGCTACACTTCCTCTCCCCATGTGACAACTTCCTACTGCATCAGTAACGTGTGCTGTGAGTGGGTGAGAAGAGAGTGCACGGAAAAGTGAAGGATAGAGATAGGTAGAAAGAGAAAGAGCTCTCATTGGTGCGCAGATCACAAAGACAATAGCCCTTTAGACACCACAGCTGTGCACTACTTAGGTATACAATACATATACTAGTGAGATCTAGTGGCAAACTTAAGTAATACCTCACCAACACTGACACTTTAAAGTACAGGCTTTTGCAAGAGGTGTAAGAACAAGCAACACCCATTGTGGGCCACCACACTGCGCAATCTGTTGCACTAAATAAATAAAAATAATGATTATTATTATTTTTCACATGGTAGTAGCACTGCTCAGCGATGATGCAGTCTCCATGACATGAAGCAGTGGGATGACGTCATTCACACCGTAGTCGTTGCGGCTGACCGACAGAGTGGCTTCCTTAAATGTTACCAGCAATCCGCAGACATCACACAATTGGTGACCTAAAAAATTGCAGTTTTGTGTGAAGCTGCCAGAATGCGTGACGAGTCAAAGACCACCGATCTCTGTTCATACATCTGGTCCAAAATGTGGAGGGCCAAGTTCCACAGATCAGATGATGTTTGTGGAGTCCACATGGGAACTGGATCTGGCGGAGGGTGTTCTGTTGCATGTAGGAGTGGCTAAAGTGGGTGCAAAGTTTTCAGCAGCTCCTTCAGTCCTGGAAAGGAATGGAGGAACTTTTGCACAATGAGGTTCACACGTGAGTCATGCATAGAATTTGTGCTATCCCTCCCTGCTGCAATGCCGACACAATGTTCCACCGTATTCACCAGCAGTATATAGCTTACACTGTCCCACTAACTGGACCAAAAGAGCTCTCCTCTACCTGAATCTTCTACTGACTCTCCTCTACCTCTCTCTACCACAAGGACCTTTTTGAGGGCTTCAGTTGATTGGACGGCTGCAAGGGATTGGATATGGATAATCCCTTGCACACGCCCATACACTGTACTAATTGAAAGTGTTGTGGAAATAAAGACAATTCTGTTCATTCTATTGTTAAAGATGGCCCCCATATCCTGGACAATGCCTAAAGGAGAAAGTCTGTGTATGACTACGTAATCCATGATCTATGTAATACAACCCACTATGCACATAAGGAGCCTGTCCATGGCAAATAATAGCCTGGCATCTTATCTATATAACTGCCCTCTTTGCTCTGACTTCTTTCTGCTATATAACCTTCTGTAACGCTTATAATAAACGAGTTCTACCTTGACATGGCGTCATAGTGGTTCTTCATACGCCTATGCATATATATATATAAATATATATATATATATATATATATATATATATATATATATAAGCATACCTAATTTGGAGCAGATAGACAACAGTCTGGTACGGATTGAGTACCATCCACAACAATTTGGCACCCCAGATGGGACCACTGGCGAAACGGACCTTGGTGAGCCAAAAATAACCACCACACCTTTCCAAAAAGTGGCCGGGGAATGGGAGAGCGCATCTCCATTGAGTACGGTAAGAAAATTTTGTAATCTTGCCCGAAATATTCCTAGCCCACTGTCTGTTTGGATGTGGTCTGTCGGCTGGCAGTTGGTCACTACAAAAGCCTTTGGTCAAGAATATGGTAAAATCTCTTGTCTATCTGTGGTTATGTTACGTGTCTGAGAGAGTTGGAGTCAGGGCAGCGGAGAATTGGTCTGTGCAGAGTGTTCACTAACAGACGGTAGTCTTAACCTCTTACTGAATACGTTGGTGTAGACGTCTCAGGGTACAGGGGAGTTGACAGACGTGGATCTGAACCTCTTACTGAGTATGTCGGTCTAGGCGTCTCTGGGTACGGAGGAGGGGACACGTTCTGGAGGCAGGCGGGAACCGGTGGGTCTGTCTCCGCCTTTAGAGCAAGTGGTAAAGTTTGCTCCTGTTGTGTGGACTCTTTGTGTAGACTGGACGGAAAAAGGTGATTCGTAACTCAGGTTGTTTTGTTTTGTGTGTCTAACATGGAAAAGCGCATATCACTTGGACTAGGGGAGTACACAGCCTCCCAACTGGTGTCAGAGAAAAAAAAAATGCTGTGAATTAGAAAGAAACCATGAAAATAAGATGGGAACTAAAAAAAAAAAAAGCCTTGAAAAGATAAGAGGAAATAGCTTACTGATGCAGATTTAGCGAGAGACTTCCATAAGAGTGGTGGAACAGAAAATTTTTCATAAGTATATTATATATGTGTATCAGACAATGCTACCAGGTGGGGGGGCCACCGCCCTAAAATGGTGTCGATTACTGGTCCTAACCTAAATCCTAACTCCCATCATATTTGTTACAATTGTGGATCACATTCCATCACCCTGTTCCCCCCCCCAGAGGAAAAAAGAGGTGTCTCCAGAAGCAGTCCCCCCCATGGGGGCTGGCACAGTACACCACCTAGCACCACACCCCAATATTCTGTAATTAACCCTGATCGGATTTTTCGCGTCCCCCCAGCTCCACCCACACAAAAGTTGAGGCACAAGTCTGCGCGTCTTCAAAGATTCATTTCTCCCTCTAATGTATGGCCTTGATGAGGTGCTCTGTGCAACTTGCTGATAAAAGACACTACTGTGAGGAAAGCTGTGAGCAAGTAAAATGTAACAAGTAGATTTTTGATTAGGAGTTTCCTCTCAGTGGAATGTGTAGGAGTGGACTTGGAGAACTTACATTATGCTCAGAGATTTTTAACACAAGGCTAAATTACACTACAAATTAGATGGATGGATATATATATATATATATATATATATATATATATACTCACCGGCCACTTTATTAGGTACACCATGCTAGTAATGGGTTGGACCCCCTTTTGCCTTCAGAACTGCCTCAATTCTTCGTGGCATAGATACAACAAGGTGCTGGAAGCTTCCTCAGAGATTTTGGTCCATAATGACATGATGGCATCACACAGTTGCCGCAGATTTGTCGGCTGCACATCCATGATGCGAATCTCCCGTTCCACCACATCCCAAAGATGCTCTATTGGATTGAGATCTGGTGATGTGGAGGCCATTGGAGTACAGTGAACTCATTGTCATGTTCAAGCAGAAATCGAGACTCATCAGACCAGGCAACGTTTTTCCAATCTTCTACTGTCCAATTTCGATGAGCTTGTGCAAATTGTAGCCTCAGTTTCCTGTTCTTAGCTGAAAGGAGTGGCACCCGGTGTGGTCTTCTGCTGCTGTAGCCCATCTGCCTCAAAGTTCGACGTACTGTGCGTTCTGTGGCATCAACAAGGCATTTCCGCCCACAGAACTGCAGCTCACTCGATGTTTTTCTTTTTCGGACCATTCTCTGTAAACCCTAGAGATGGTTGTGCGTGAAAATCCCAGTAGATCAGCAGTTTCTGAAATACTCAGACCAGCCCTTCTGGCACCAACAACCATGCCACGTTCAAAGGCACTCAAATCACCTGTTTTCCACTGTTTTCTACAGTTGTTATTATATACCTTTATAAAGGTGTATAGTGTTATACTTGGCTATGTTATTATATACCTATAGGCCAAGTTTAAGAAGGGGAAAGAAGGGAATTAAGCGGATCAGTTTAAACACTGCACAAACTTTTATTTTTGTGACTAAAGATGTTTATTGAAATGTTTATTGTGTTTTTGTTACTATTGTGTTAGAAATTTCAAATCTGAAAGATGAAAATGTAATTGAAAACCCAAATATTAATGAAGTTTTAAGTTATCATTGTAGATAATCCCAGATTTTACAAAGATGGATGACAAGACAGGATATACGGTGACCTCCATGCAGAATGACGTACCACTAAAAGCAACCACCCTATCCAAGGTGTGAGGACAGTCACTGGGACATATAGAATGGTTACAGGTAACTTTACAGATGTCTATGTGAACTCCAGGTACACTTTTTGATCACCCACCATAATGGGTCAATTGGCGAGTTTGAGATTTGTTGATTCCCTGGGCAAATCAATGTGTAAAAACTGATTGAGCAAGAAGAAGAAGAGCTGCCATAGAGCGGCTGACGCAACGTTCACGCAGACAAACCCTGAGGCCACAAAGGGTGACGGATGATGGACGAAGCTGCCGATGCTGTAGTTTCCGTTCTCTCCCTGAGGTAACCGTACATAGTGTACAGGTGGAGGGGAGATGTGGATCTGTCTGTTTTTAAGTCTTTTCCAGAGACAATCAGCAACAAGCTGAGAGACCAGCGGATGGAGAGGAGGTACAGGGTGAAGATGGCATCAGACAGTAAGTAACTGTGCCGGCAGTCTTGTATCTCACTGTAAGCTATCTGACAAAACCAGCAGAAGGAAGCCATGTGTAATGTGGTGTAGTATCCTCACATTGGGCGGCCCAGGGGTCAACAAATATAGTAAAGAGGGTTGTGTAGGGCTGTATTATCTACACCTGTCATAACCTACTGTAGGTAACCCAATAAAGGTGCCTGTCTGCATAGTATGTGACCATCCTGCCTGTTTCAGGGACTGTAAGTAGACGTCATCCACCTGCCCTAGGAGGTCCGTATAGGTATGTCCTTGTCTGTATTGATGTCGTCCTTACAGGTTAGCTGAATGTCAACCACAGCTATGTGAGAGAACAAAACCAAGGAGCAATGTCTGTGGTGATACTAGTGGCCTCATAGCAGGAAAAGAGGCCAGGAGTCTGAGCGGCTTTTTCAGTCAAAAGACAGGGATAAGGATCCATAGCAATGCCGCTAACTGTGACAAAAAGGATCATGTGATATATGATTTCCATGAAAAGGCTTTGAAACCTTAGGTGATGTATAGTTTACACCTTGTTTTTATTTCTATGGTGGTTATTTTATGTATATGTGATGATCTCAGCGACACAAGAGACAATTCAGTAAGATCCAAACACGTCAGTATTAATTGAACTGTATGTTACATAGTTACATAGTTAATACGGTTGAAAAAAGACACATGTCCATCAAGTTCAACCAAGGAGGGGATGGATACAGGGAAGGGGGAGGGGTGATAGGTTCTATACATATGCATTTATATTATTTTGCTCTAAGAACTCGTCTAGCCCTGTTTTGAAGCCCTCTACTGTTTTTGCTGTGACCAGATCCTGTGGTAGACTGTTCCACAGATTCACAGTTCTCATTGTAAAGAAGACTTGTCGCCTCTGGAGATTGAACCTTTTTTTCTCCAGGCGGAGGAAGTGCCCTCTTGTCCTTTGAGGGGGTTTAACCTGGAACATCTTTTCCCCATATTTCTTGTAGGGGCCATTTATATATTTAAATAAGTTAATCATATCTCCCCTTAAACGTCTCTTCTCCAGACTAAACATGTAATTCTTTTAATCTCTCCTCATAACTAAGATGCTCCATTCCCCTTATTAGTTTAGTTGCCCGTTTTTGTACCCTCTCCAGCTCTACAACGTCCTTTTTATAAATCGGGTTCAAAAACTGGACAGCATACTCCAGATGGGGCCGCACCAAAGCTTTATAAAGCGGTAATATTATATCCCTGTCCCGAGAGTCCATGCCGGTTTTAATGTATGACAATATCCTGCTGGCCTTAGAAGCAGCTGACTGACATTGTGTGCTGTTCTGTAGTCTATTATCTACAAGTACACCCAGATCCTTCTCCATCAGTGACTCTCCCAGAGTAACTCCCCCCAGGACACATGATGCATGTGGGTTATTAGTACCCAGGTGCATAACTTTACATTTATCCACATTGAACCTCATTTGCCAAGTGGACGCCCAAACACTCAGTGTGTCTAAGTCATCCTGTAACATCTGCACATCCTCCATAGACTGTACTGTACTACAAAGCTTGGTGTCATCTGCAAAGATAGAAACATTTCTGTTAATTCCATTCTCAATATCATTAATAAACAAGTTAAACAGAAGAGGGCCCAGTACTGACCCTTGGGGTACACCACTTATTACCGGGGACCATTCGGAGTAGGAATCATTGACCACCACTCTCTGGGTACGATTTTTAAGCCAGTTTTCAATCCAGTTACACATTAAATTTTCCAAACCGATAGACTTTAACTTACCCATCAGACGTCCATGAGGAACTGTGTCAAACGCTTTTGCAAAATCCAGGTACACTATATCCACAGCCGCGCCGCCATCCAGGCTTCTACTTACCTCTTCATAGAAACATATTAGGTTGGTTTGACAGCTTCTGTCCTTAGTAAAACCATGCTGGTTATCACTTATAATACTATTAGCCACTACATATTCCTGGATGTAGTCCCTTATAAGCCCCTCAAATAGTTTCCCCACAATGGACATTAAGCTTACAGGTCTGTAGTTACCTGGGGAAGTTCGAGAGCCCTTTTTGAATATCGGCACTACATTTGCCTTGCGCCAGGCCCTCGGCACAATACCAGTAAGCAAAGAATCACTGAATATTTCATACATGGGTAGAGAAATTACAGAACTGAGTTCCCTAAGAACTCTGGGGTGTAATCCATCAGGCCCTGGAGCTTTGGTTACATTGAGTTTATTTAATTTATCTTGGACCATATCTATAGTAAACCAGTTCAGTAGATTACATGTGTTAGCAGCACTGGCCCCACCCACCTCAGTACTGGCCCCACCCACAACAGCTCCATCCTCTTCTTTTGTATATACAGAGCTGAAGAAGCCATTAAGTAACTCAGCTTTCTCCTGATCCCCAGTTATTAACTCCCCGTCACCATTATTTAGGGGTCCTACATGCTCTGACCTTGTTTTTTTTGCATTAATATATTTGAAGAATTTTTGGGGGTTTCTTTTGCTATCTATGGCTACCTGCCTTTCATTGTGAATTTTTGCTGCTTTTATTACATTTTTACAGGTTTTGTTGACTTCTTTGTAATGTTTAAAGGCTACAGCTGACCCCTCTGATTTGTATTTTTTGAATGCCCCTTTTTTCTCATTTATAGCCCTTCTAACCTCGGTTGTAAGCCATGTGGGATTGGATTTTAACCGTTTATATTTGTTACCCATAGGAATATATTTGGCAGTACAGTTATTTAATGTGGATTTGAAGATTTCCCATTTATTAGCTGTATCAGTATGTGATAGCAGCCGCTCCCAGTCTATGCCTTGAAGTTCTGCCCGTAACCCAGGAAAATTGGCCCTTTAAAAATTAATGTATGTTATTAGTATAATATAGTATATGATTATTTACAAGAAGAGATGTGACCAGTCATTAGACCTGTGTGATCTGATCATAAAGATGTTTCTAGGTACAAAATAAAGTAAAATAAAAAAAAAAGACTAAAAAGAAGTAAAAATTCAGAGAATCCCGTACTGAAGATTGTGAATTCACTGATTGGGTATTATAAGTGAATCTAATGGTTACATAGTAGGTCACATTGTAGAGATTTTGTCACATTTATCTGTTGTGCTGTTTTTTTGTTTATGTGTCAATCAACTTTTTGTTTTTGCCATTAGATAAGATTTGCTCACATCTAAACTTTTACTTTTCAGAAACTTTTTAAAGTTAGTTACTGTGTATTTCCCATACCCTCATGATGGCAAAGTGGAAGCAAGGAGATTTGCTACACCTGTAGTCAGGATTAGGGACAGGAGTGATGAGACAATAAAGTTTGGTTAGTTTGGTATCTGTCAGCTGATTGGACGGATATGCTGCCACTATATAGATACAACTGGAATTTCTGAGTAATGATGACAGTAGGTAAAGTGGAGCAGATGAGAAGAATAGTGTAAAGCACCGGCGGCATCTGATGAGGATTATTGTTTTTTCTTTTCATAATTAAACTCTGTAATTTTACATCTCATTGAAAGATGGTTTTCAGGAATCATACAGATATTAGTTTGGATAATAAGCTTGTATTTGTTTTGCTGTAACTAAGCTGTATATTGATGTATACTGTACAGAGTTATACATTGTTTTTCTGTTAATAGGCATAAATATAGAAGATTGTGGGCAGTAAAAGACCATTTAGTCCATCTAGTCTGCCCTATTAATATATCTTTTCAGTCATTGTAGAGTTACCTATTTTATTGTGTTTCTGACCTTTTCCCCCAACTAACCTCAGCTTATGTCCCCTTGTTCTTGTATTCAGTCTCTTATTATTAACACCCTCTTCCTCTTCTTACTGGTTATACCTCTAGCTATACAGCCCAACATAGCTTTCCCTACTGCCTGGCCTCATTGGTGACTCATTTTCAGGCTGTCAGGGATGACTGCCCCTAGACCCTTCTCTGCTGAAGTCTTTGCTAGAGCAGAACTGCTGATATGATACTAAGATAGAAAAAGCCTTCTCACCAAGTGCTTTAGTTTATATTTGGAAACACTAAACTACAGTGCCCCTGGCAGTTTTTGACCCACATGTTTATATTGATGCCATGGGGCGCCAAGGGGGGTGCTCAATGACTTTAAGGCCAGGACCTGGTAAAAGGCAGATTTAAATCACTGACCCCTATCATAACGGTAAACAAGAATGTAGATTGGATAAACTACATATATTACAATCATCAGCAATTTATAAACTACACCCGAGAGGCATTTAAAGGTGTAGTAGCAGTAACAGCTAGGTCCCACCTGTATTATGGTCTTTCAGAACCGTCTGGCCCTTGACACTCCTGATTTAAAAAGAAGGAGTCTGTAAAACGATAGGAGACATTTGTTGCATATACATTGCTGGTAATATGGGACCGGATGGTAGTATGACCACGGCGCTAAAAGGACTGACTGACATGTCAACAGAACTAAAAGGATATTCATGGACAGATGACCCTTGGCACACATACTTTAGTTGGATCAAAGGGTTGGCAGCGAGCTTTGGGATAGCCTTTGTGTGTGTTTTATTTTTCCTTGTTTTTATAGCATGTATTATCATACCGTGTGCCAGGAGACTGTTTACTACATCGACCAAAGATCTCAGCCCACAGATGTTGGCACTGGAACCTGCAACTGCAACCTATGGAGACCTGAACTACAAGAAGATCTACACACCTCTGAGACAATCTACACTATATAGTTCCAAAGATAACCCCCATAAGTGAAGTGAGATGAGGGTCAATACATCTGAATTTCCTATGTACAAGTCCACTAGTTGGGGGGTCATTCACTAGGAATGAACTGTCAAGTAACTGGTGAAGAGGAATCGGTGCATTGGGACAGATGGGTGAGGTTCTTTTATAGGGACAGAATAGTCTTCATAGGGGGGACTGTTGTGGAAATAAAGACAATTCTGTTCATTCTATTGTTAAAGATGGCCCCCATATCCTGGACAATGCCTAAAGGAGAAAGTCTGTGTATGACTACGTAATCCATGATCTATGTAATACAACCCACTATGCAAATAAGGAACCTGTCCAAGGCAAATAATAGCCTGGCATCTTATCTATATAATTGCCCTCTTTGCTCTGACTTCTTTCTGCTATATAACCTTCTGTAACGCTTATAATAAACGAGTTCTACCTTGACATGGCGTCATAGTGGTTCTTCATACGCCTATGCATATATATATAAGCATACCTAATTTGGAGCAGATAGACAACAGTCTGGTACGGATTGAGTACCATCCACAACAATTGCATGTGTGGCTGTAATTTTTTTGTAAATTTTTAAACAAAGCCTGCAAAAATTTGCTTAGTTAATGAAGCAAATATTTGCCAACTTCTTTGCAGCTTTGCTCATCTCTAGGATATATGTATATATAAGTGTACCTGGGGTGTCCCACCATGGATGTTTCTACTTTGAACACCCCTCACAAAAGCCTGCTATCTCAAAAGTGAAGTGGTAATGAACTCATGTATGAGTTTTGCCTCTAGATGTCAGTAGTATGTATATTCATATATATGTTGCACAGCTGTAGTCATGAAAGGGTTATTGTTGTGTTTGTCTACACCAATGAGAGTTTCATACTCTTTTCTACCTATCTCTATCCTCCTTTCTTCTCGCACTCTCTTCTCCACCACTCACAGGAGCTGTTACACACACCCTGTAGGAAGTTGTCACATGGGGAGAGGAAAAGTAAACCCACACAGTCAGTTCTTTTCTGTTTCTCTGTAGAGCAAGACACACAGATCAGGCATTCCTGCTGATCTTAGCCAGGAGCCTGGTTCTGCCAGGTTCCCTGTCCGGAACAGACCAGTTGTAGTGTACCCTTATGAAGAACACAGAGACTTTATTTTCTAGAGCAACACTTCTATCTACTATGCAGTGCTAAACACCTACAGAGAGGACAAATAAGGAATCACCCCAACCCACGCCTTTAACATCTCTAAAAGTGCAGGACAGTCTCCTAAAACTGAAGAACTGATCCGGGTAGAGCAAAGCAACCATGAGCCTACGTACTCTATCTCACAGCGCAGGTGACACCGGAACACAGTAGGACACTTTGCTCAACTCAGGTAACTAGGACTGGGGCTTGCATTACCCTAAAGGGACGGGTAACTCAACACTGCAGAGCAAAAGGGGGTAACGACAAAGGTCGAAACATGGGCACAAGTATTTTTCTTCTTTCAAATATTCTTCTTCTTCTAAAGTTCCAGCAGAGCACAAACTCTTATGACCTACTCCTCTCCACTCCTCTGAACTCTCTTTACTCTTCTCAGCACGCAACCAAGTCAGCACGGCTACTCTACTCTCTACCTCCACAGCTCTCAGTACAGTCAAGTCTGTATCAGTCTAGTATTATTCACCTGGATCACAGAAGTTTTAACAGTAAAAAGAACAAGTTTATTTATTCTATTAGGACTCAGTGATCATTGCACCTACACACAAGCTACACTGTCCTTGGGTTATTTCCCCTTTCTGTGGGTGGCGGTACTGACAGTCCGGGTGGGTCATAACTTCACTCTGGACCACCGTGATAAGCTCCCATGGGACCCATCACAACCCTGCAGATCACCAACCATTGGGGAAGGGTATAGCCAGCCACGCACAAGCAGGTACGCTGTACCATCACACCAGTGTTCTGAGTTAGCACTGGCGTCAAGACAGTACTACAACCGGCTGACACAGAGCAGTACCACATACCAATGAATAAACTGACTGTGAGTATACCACTATGCCAGTGAGCTGTATACCCTTCATAATGGTATCAATCAGAAAGGGCTGGGCCCCATAGCAAACATTTGATTGGGCCCCCTTTCCTCTCCCCCATCCCACTGTATGCGATCCCCATGTTTGTTAGCCCTCTGCCCAGTAGATAGCATATGTTAGGCATCTCCACTGGTATCCCCCAAGTAAATAGCGTCCTCCATGGTAGGTATCTCCCCTGTTATCCCCCCCCCAGGTATTACATAGTGTCCCGCAAAATAGGCATCTTCCCTAGTATCCTACCACTCTAGTATATAGTGTCCCCCGTGGCAGGCATCTCCCTTGGTAGTACGATAACAGCTCAGGAGGCCCAGTGTATTGCAGGGATGGGCCCCCTGATACGGTGGGCCCTGTAACAGCCGCTATGGCTGCTACAATGGTAGTTATGCACCTGGTTAGGTTAGGCACCTGATAACAGTGGCTCATCTCACAAATTAGATGCTGTGTCCCATAGGGGGTTAGAATTCGGTAGGGTAAGAGCCTAGACTAAAAGCACTATATATAGTGTATGGATCAGTATATATTCAGTAGTATAGTAAAATTATAACATCAATTTAACAGGACTCTTTTTGGTGACCAATAGTCTTTAACTGAGGACAACAATGGGTTTTACCAGTGTCATGCATATGCCCTTTCCAGGTGCTGCTTGACTCCTAACACACTCCTAACCACTAGTGATCCCTATTAGGCTATGTTCACACTACGTAAAAGTACAGCCGTTGTAGCCATCGACAATAACGGCTGTAGTTTTTGCGAGGTGCAACAATGCCTTATTTTGAATGGGATCCCGGCCGGAGCGTATACACATCGTACACGCTCTGGCCGGGATCCCGTGCGGGGCCGCAAATAACTGACATGTCAGTTTTATGCGGCCGCAATTCAATGAATTGCGGCCGTAGGAAAACCTGTCAGTTCACACAATGAAGCGAGTGGCTCCGGCCTCTTGCTTCACTGTGCGCTATGGGAAGCTCTGATGCGGGCGCACGCTGATGTGCCCGCATCAGAGCTCTGCGGCCGGAAAGATCATCCGGCCGGTACTTAAGTACCGGCCAGGATGATCCGGGCAGAGACCGTCCGGTCTCTTACATAGTGTGAACATAGCCTTATAGTGAAAATGGAACGAACCTGGAATTGGCCTAATCCCTCTGGGGCTCCAGAGCAGATGTATGAGCTCCCTCTTTAGTGCACACGCCTTTGTATTACTGTGAGCATTATATTAGTATACAGATAACACATTTTGATAATGACGGTGATAATAATATCGCTGAATCTGTTCCCCGATTGCTATGAGAACCCCGTATAATGGAGCAGACTGACACTCACATCTATGACAGCTGCACCTCAGCTCTAGGAGGATAGGCAGCGAAAAAATGAAATATCATGAGAAATGTGTCTGTAAGATCTTATATCAGATTGTAAGGCAACACGGCCCTATCCGCCCTACATGAAGGGATAGACTCTGCCTGAATATACGCCTACATTTTTTTTTTTCAAACAGTGTTGTATTCTATTTTTGTTACACATATACACCAACATATATCTCTTAAAGGGGATGCACATGGCTAGAATATTTTTGTTATACCAGAAACATAATATTTGTACAGTTTAAGGCTATGTTCACACTACGTAAGAGACCGGCCGGGTCACAGAATGGCCGGTCTCTGGCCGGATCATCTTAAGTACCGGCCGGATGATCCTTTCGGCCACAGAGCTCTGATGCGGGCGCATCAGCGAGTGCCCGCATCAGAGCTTCCCATAGCGCACAGTGAAGCGAGCGGCCGAAAACTGACATGTCAGTTGTTTACGGCGGCGTATGGGATCCCGGCCGGAGCGTATATGATGTATGTACGCTCCGGCCGGGATCCCATAGAACAACAGGCATTGTTCCACTGCGGTAAAAGTACGCCCGTTGTTGCCATCGGCAACAACGGACGTACTTTTACATAGTGTGAACATAGCCTAAAAGGGTTGTCCAGGCTTAGAAAAACATGGCAGCTTTCTTCCAGAAATAGCACCACACTTGTCCTCAGTTTGGCTGTGGGTTTTGCAGCTCAGTTCCATTAAAATGAATAGGGCCGAATTGCAATAACACACAAAACCTGAGGACAGGGGTGGCGCTGTTTTTGCGACAAAGTACCTGTGATTTTTCTATTCCTGCATAATACTTTTAACTGTATTCAAGTGAGCTGCAATATAAGAAACTGCCTAGATTGGCGGTGTTTCTGGGGGGGAAAAGTAGACACTTTTTTATA
This sequence comes from Dendropsophus ebraccatus, assembly GCF_027789765.1. NCBI lineage: Eukaryota > Metazoa > Chordata > Amphibia > Anura > Hylidae > Dendropsophus > Dendropsophus ebraccatus. Next base: position 128,563,551 of record NC_091459.1, on the reverse strand, counting down.
TATATACTAAAAAACCTCTTAAATATATATTTCCCCATAAGCAAAAAGTCGTCGTCAGAGAATGAAAACAGATGACGAGCTGGCCTATTACTATTGTTATTACTAGATACTAGTGAATCGCCCGTCTTATCAAAGTGCAGTGATTTGTTTGATTGGCAAGCGGCTTACCAGCCGGATGCATTACAATTCTGTTCCACACCCTGCCGCTCCACCCTGGGTGCCAGGAAAAGCTGGATCCAGTCCTGGGAAACTGCTCCCAGTTTCCAAGGACTGTATCCAGCCTTTCACAGCACCCGGGGTGGAGCGGCACGCTGAATTAGTACAGAAGCGCAAATATTTAAAGTGAATGTACCATCAGTACATTCGCTTTAAGTCTTTCTTACACATGGATAGAACGGCACCGGTGTGAGGAAATCAGTGCCACTGTCCTTTTTTTGAACCACAGCTCAGTTCCTGCATATGGTGCCATTCCCATATGGTGCCCGGGAATAGAATGGCGCCATATGTGGGAACTGTACCGCGGTTCAAAAAAGGACCACAGCACTGGCTTCCCCATGCCAACGCCATTCTAACCATGTGCAAAACTTAAAGCGACTGTACTGATGGTGCTTGGCCGAGCTTCAAACTCAATTGAGCACCCTGATGCTCAACCGAGCATGCTCGCTCAATTAAAACTATTCCCCTATTGTTTTTTAGCTTTATTGTGTAGGTGGTCACTGCTCTAATGACCCCAAGGTTAAATAGCATTATGTATAGATTGCAAAAGAAGAGCCCATGGAGCCTCATCAAAGAGTCTCGAACCACAGGACTAGCCAAATATCTCTCCGGGAAGGACCCAGCCAAGGGGTGGCTCCTGTAAGAAAACCACCAATTTTTTTTTTTGCAAATTGAATTGTATAAAAAATACAATGCACCTTGCAAAAACTTTTTTTTTTCCCAAAGCATTTTCTTATGTAAAAGTAGTAAAAAATGTCTGTATGTTAATCTATACATAATGCTGTTTAATAGTGATGAGCGAATAGTGAGATATTCGAATATTTGTTGTTCGTACGAATATCCCGCGACTATTCGAATATTCAATTGAATATTCGATCCCATTAAAGTCTAGGGGAACAATGTTAGGACTGGCAGGCGTAGACAAGACAAGAGACAGTGACCCTAGATCTGAACCCACCCACTGTCACCTGCCTACTTGCCTCGGTCGACCCTAAACGGTCGCGGACAACCACGGAGTCGGTCCCTACACTGCGTAGGTGAATACACAAAACGTAGACAGACAAACAAAACACAATAGAGGATAGTCAACTAGCAGGGTCAAAACCAAACAGACAACGCAGTACAAAATCAGAAGGAGAGCGGATAGTCAAATGTCAAGCAAGAGGTCAGAACACGGGCAGAGCAATAGCAAGGGTATGAGGACAGGGAACGCTGGGAAAGGAGCAGGGGAGCTGGGACTAGTGACAACTAATAGCCAGCGGGGAACTGAGGATCTGACTGCTTTTTATCCAGGGTAAGAGCTTAGGTCCAGCAGCTGATTGGAGCAGCCCTGATTCCAGCACCAAGCTCAGCTGAACAGACCTAGCAGTGCAGTAACCCCTGCACTGCCAGAAGTCTCACAGGCAAGGCAGGTGTGGCTGAAGTAAAACACAGTTCAGACACAATTCCTATGCAAACACAGACAAAAATTCAGCGCTTCCTCGGCCGCCTGGCACAGACCGAGGAGCGCAAAGTCACATTCCTAACAAACAAGTATTCGATTAGTGAAAAACATCTATTTGACCATTTGGAGGTAAAAACCGGAAGCTGGGGGATTTGAACGCATATCGAATATTTATCGAATATTCGTGGGATATTCGTACGAATATAGAATATTTGAATATCTCAAATATAGATATTCGATCGAACAGTATTCGCTCATCACTACTGTTTAACCTTGCGGTCATTAGAGCTGTGACCACCTACACAATAAAGCTCAAAAACAATTCTGCAATTGTTTTGGTGCTTTATGAAGTTCATTGGGTTTGGTACATAATACCACAATACTTTAGTTTTATACCTCGGGTAGTTACAGGAAAGAATATCATTAATATTTATAGGTACTCCCAATATTTTTATTTTTTATTTTTTGCAGTTTTTTTTAAAGCAATTTATAAAGGACCAGTTCATTTTAAATAAACCTTATTGCACTTTAAAAAACTTTTTTAGCCAAACTTCATACAACTCCCCGTCCTTATCTCCTATACACGGCTCAAATAGTGCGGTCCATGCGCACCCAACACTGTTCAACACAAAAACCAAAAAAGAATTTTATAGCGGATGCAAGACCAGTATATACAAATTTACTTTATTGATTACACATCAGAAAATTTAAAAAAATTTGATTAATTTTTACATCACAAGGGGGCTAGAGCAAATACAAATCCCCATAAGGACGGTGGATTGACAAGGTTCTTTCATGTAAAATATGCCATCACAGAACAAATAACAATACAAAATAATGAACCTATACATATACTGGGCACTGGGCTGGTACTGCATACAATGGATAGATATACCTCACAGTGAGTATGAAATGATAAATAGATACCATCCTCCTATAATAAAACATTACCCATACGTGTCCTTAGTTCATGTATCCACCTCACCGTACGGTGTACGGTGAGGTGGATACATGAACTAAGGACACGTATGGGTAATGTTTTATTATAGGAGGATGGTATCTATTTATCATTTCATACTCACTGTGAGGTATATCTATCCATTGTATGCAGTACCAGCCCAGTGCCCAGTATATGTATAGGTTCATTATTTTGTATTGTTATTTGTTCTGTGATGGCATATTTTACATGAAAGAACCTTGTCAATCCACCGTCCTTATGGGGATTTGTATTTGCTCTAGCCCCCTTGTGATGTAAAAATTAATCAAATTTTTTTAAATTTTCTGATGTGTAATCAATAAAGTAAATTTGTATATACTGGTCTTGCATCCGCTATAAAATTCTTTTTTGGTTTTTGTGTTTCCCCGTCCTTATCTGTAGCAATTGTTGGCAAATTTTATGACAAAAATTGGGGGAAAAGAAGAATCAAATTTTTTAAAACTTTCCTCATCTCTAACAAACATACATTATATAGACATCAGGGGAGGCTCAGTATCTGCATGCAGCAGCGCTATTGATAACTAACTTTGCCGAGACAAGGGCTTCAACAGCCCTGCAGTTCCTAACACAGCCATGTTGTATTTAAAGGGGTTATCCAGCGCTACAAAAACATGGCTACTTTCCCCTTCTCTTGTCTCCAGGTCAGGTGCGGTTTGCAATTAAGCTCCATTTACTTCAATGGAACTGAGTTCCAAACCCAACCCAATCTGGAGACAAGAGAGGGGGGAAAAGTGGCCATGATTTTGTAGCGCTGGATAACCCTTTTAATAATATTATATTACAAGATTGTTTCACTTTATTAAGAATACCTCTTTAATAAAATTCAGAAACCGCTTTTAAGGCTCACTACTGTTATATGCGTGAATTGTGATTATTGCAGCTTTGTTGTAGGTGTTGTTATATCACACAGGTTACATTTTCAGCACATACTTATTATTCTTTGTATAATACAAAGTTGCAGGTTTTCTAACATACGTTGTTTCTGTACCAATTCTTCACAGTTGTAAAGATCTCTGCTTGCTGTTATTGTATTGCAGTAAACTCAATCCAGGGATAGAATGGAAATAGTAAAAAGTGAAATGTTATATTACCAGTCGCTTCTTCTTCTTCTGGTGAAACTTAATTGTCTTTGAGTTATCTTCCAGCAGGTGGCAGCACATGTGTATAATGCTGCTTCATAAGAAAAGCAGCATATGCATATACACTCAGCGCAGGAAGCTGCTCCATCATCCTTCCATCCTATAGTGGGATTTTCTATGGATCAGTCACTATCCTGCTCCCTGTACAGCCAGAAACAGAATAAACTCATCACTGGAGAGAACGGAACATTCTGCAAAGTAACTGCGTGTAAAATAATAATAATGAAAAAAATCCAAAAAGTCTGCACTGTTCTCTATCAGTTTACAGAACATCTATCTATCTGCTATCTATTATCTATGTAACTATCTATTGATTTATTTATCTATTATCTATTTATCTATTATCTATCTATCTTCTATCTATCTATCTATCTATCTATCTATCTATTTATCTGCTATCTATTATCTATGTAACTATCTATCTATCTATTTATTTATCTTCTATCTATCTATCTATCTATCTATCTATCTATTTATTTATCTCCTATCTATCTATCTATCTATCTATCTCCTATCTATCTATTATCTATCTATCTATCTATCTATCTATCTATCTATCATCTATCTATCTATCTATCTATCTATCTATCTATCTATCATCTATCTATCATCTATCTATCTATCTATCTATCTATCTATCTATCTATTTATCTCCTATCTATCTATTATCTATCTATCTATCTTCTATCTATCTATCTATCTATCTATCTATCATCTATCTATTATCTATCTATCTATCTATCTATCTATCTATCTCTTCAAATAACATAATAAGCAAAATGAACTCATAATCATTTAGCAACTTGGAAAACTTGCAAAGTGATAATATTGAAAATATTTTCCACAGACTTATTAAACTCTGTTCAAATAAAATGATTACATAATACATCCTATTTTTATGAATGTATTGTACTGCCTCCCAAAAGTTATACAAATCACCAATATACACTTATTATGGGAAATGCTTATAAAGTGCTTTTGTCCCTGCACTTATTACTGCTTCAAGGCTGGTGATGTAACTTCATGGATAACATGGTGATGTCACTTCCTGGATAACAAGGTGATGTCACTTCCTGGATAACATGGTGATGTCACTTCCTGGATAAAATGGTGATGTCACTTCCTGGATAAAATGGTGATGTCACTTCCTGGATAAAATGGTGATGTCACCATTGGCTGCTGGAGAGGATAATGGCAGGGGGACACTGAGGCACATAGGACACTGGAGGGACACTGAGCATCCCTCTGCCACATCATCTTCTCCAGCAGCCACAGCCCGCACAGCTCTGGGAGTCGAGTCGTGACATCACCATGTTATCCAGGAAGTGACATCACCATGTTATCCAGGAAGAAACATCACCATGTTATCCAGGAAGTGACATCACCATGTTATCCAGGAAGAAACATCACCATGTTATCCAGGAAGTGACATCACCATGTTATCCAGGAAGTAAAAAAAAACTTTATAAGCATTTCCCTTAATAAGTGTATATTGGTGATTTGTATAACTTTAGGGGGGAAATACAATACTTTAATAAAAAATTTCGCCGGACTTCTCCTTTAAATCTGTTATCTATCTATCTATCTATCTATCTATCTATCTATCTATCTATCTATCTATCTATCTATTCTCTCTGTCTCTCTCTTTAATACTCAGTCATCTTCTTTCCAATAACATATTAAACACAATAAATCACTCGCTCACCCTGAAAACAAAATGAAGGAATTTCCTAATTTCTCCCAGGACATAACAATCTCTATTACAATAAGCAGAAACTATCACAGTGCCGAATGCATCTTGACTTTATATTTTCAAAATAGAAAATTTATCTTCCCCAAATATACTCTCTTTTTCTCTTTTTATTTTTCTTATCGCAACTGGCAAAATATATGTTTATTTCCATAAAAAAAAAAAAAAATCTAAAGCTCCACAAAAAATAAATAAATAAATAATTTCTTCTTCCTATATATAGCGTCTAAGCAGCCTACAAAAGTTAGTTCTTGTCGAAAACTGCAAAGCTATGTCTGATGAAATCTAAAGTGGTGCTACCAGAGAGCTGTCAGTCAGCCCATCCATCTATCTGACTAATTGGCTTCTTACCATCTTCCCATCCTGTAGTTTTTCTATTACTGGTCGCCTCTGGCTAAAATGCAAATTCCGAACAATAGACACCTAAAAAAAAAAAAAAAAAAAAACGCTGCTGCTTTCTTAATTATCTGTCAGACCGTAAGGACCGGTGGACCCTCGGCCTTCACAGTAGAGTTATGCTAAGCAGCGCGGCATCATGGGAATTGCGGTGACAGCTCATTCTCTGGCCGCGGTTTTTCTATGTACGAATGACAATGCAGAAATCTGGGTTTTCCCACAGTTCTTCAGAACACCTGGGCTATTGCTCTGGGGAGCACAAAGCCCGAACTGTCACTCTCCAAGACATGGCCTTATTGCCGCTACCGTGACAGGATTGTTGACAAATGCCAGCAGTCATCTCTGTATCTGGGGAAATGTCTGCCATGATTGTGTCAACAGACTGACAGGAATTGTTAATGTTTAAACTTTCCGCAGCGGCAGAATCCTGTCTCGCTGATGGTATTTGTCAGAGGAGACTCAATCTTTGTCAAACTTGCTTAAAAATTAACACTTCCTCTATTTCCTTTAGTGGGGAGGGGGGGGGGGGGCGAGGGGTGGGGGGTTATGTATTTATAACACCACCAGGTTCCAGGTAATGTCAGCTCTAAGTGGCGGCTGTAAACAGGACCTAATGTAAAGGACATTAGGAATTTATGACTTTTTTGTGTCCTTTTGACCCTTTTGCTACAGTGATAATTATGGTTTTATTTTTCACCACCACTTTTTTTTTTTTTTTTGCCCTAGGTATCAGAATCCTGAATAATTCAAGGCACATAAGGAATGCATATCTCAGCAACCAGGAGAGTATATAGGTGGTGGGTGGATGGATAATGAATAGATAGATAGATAGGAGATAAATAGATAGATAGATAGATAGATAGATAGATAGATAGATAGATAGATAGATAGATAGGAGATAGATAGATAGATAGATAATCTAGATAGATAGATAGATAGATAGATAGATAGATAGATAGATAGATAGATAGGAGATAGATAGATAGATAGATAGATAGATAGATAGATAGATAGATAATCTAGATAGATAGATAGATAGATAGATAGAAAGATAGATAGATAGGAGATAGATAATCTAGATAGATAGATAGATAGATAGATAGATAGATAGATAGATAGATAGATAGAAGATAGATAGATAGATAGATAATCTAGATAGATAGATAGATAGATAGGAGATAGATAGAAGATAGATAGATAATCTAGATAGATAGATAGATAGGAGATAGATAGATAGATAGATAGATAATCTAGATAGATAGATAGATAGATAGATAGATAGATAGATAGATAGATAGATAGGAGATAGATAGATAGATAGATAGATAGATAGATAGATAGATAGATAGGAGATAGATAGATAATAGATAGGAGATAGATAGATAGATAGATAGATAGATAGGAGATAGATAGAAGATAGATAGATAGATAGATAGATAGATAGATAGATAATCTAGATAGATAGATAGATAGATAGATAGATAGATAGGAGAAAGAAAGATAGATAGATAGATAGATAGATAGATAGATAGATAGATAGGAGATAGATAGATAGGAGATAGATAGATAGATAGATAGATAGATAGGAGATAGATAGATAGATAGGAGATAGATAGATAGATAGATAGATAGATAGGAGATAGATAGATAGATAGATAGATAGATAGATAGATAGATAGAAGATAGATAGATAGATAGATAGGAGATAGATAGATAGATAGATAGATAGGAGATAGATAGATAGATAGATAGATAGATAGATAGATAGATAGAAGATAGATAGATAGATAGGAGATAGATAGATAGATAGATAGATAGATAGATAGATAGATAGGAGATAGATAGGAGATAGATAGATAGGAGATAGATAGATAGATAGATAGATAGATAGATAGATAGATAATAGATAGATAGGAGATAGATAGATAGATAGATAGATAGATAGATAGATAGATAGATAGATAGATAGATAGATAGGAGATAGATAGATAGATTTGAACATTTCTTCAAGGGCCAAAATATACAAAAATTAGGAAAAAAAGAAAGGTTAACCATTTTGTTTCTGGATTGGAGCACTTGAGCAGTTTAGTTCTTGCTCAACACTGAATGTCAAAATTCCAGAAAAACCGCAGCTCTTCATTGATGGAAACAGAAGGGGGAGATTTATCAAACATGGTGTAAAGTGAAACTGGCTCAGTTGCCCCTAGCAACCAATCAGATTCCACCTTTCATTTTCCAAAGAGTCTGTGAGGAATGAAAGATGGAATCTGATTTGTTGCTAGGGGCAACACTTTACAATGGATCAAAATGCATCAGTTTTTTAATGTACACAAAAACGTGGTCGACCACATCTGTTTTTTTGTTTTTTTTTATAATGGAAGTCAATGGAAAAACAGAAAAATGGAACACAAATGCATCTGTTTTTTTCCCATCAGTTTTTGAATAAACGGATGAAAAAAACAGATTGCAAAAACACAGTGTAAACCCACAGTGTACAGTACAGTGTACTGATCTAGCGTTATCACTAATAGTAGTAGCTTTAGTTGCTTTTGTGTGATTTACCCTAAACAGGAAATAAACATAGAAAAATTATAAAATGTGTATTGTCTCCAGCTCCCCGGCTCCTCCCCCTCTACTCAACAAGACATCATCCTCTGATGTCACAGGAGGCGTGGCTGGGATTGTAACCCCGCCCCTGAGTGATGTCACTATCTCTGACCAGTCCCTCTACCCTACTTCACCATCTCCCTGTCATATACACAGATACAGCTCTACTTGGACATTTCTGTAGGTTGAGGTGCCAGCATGCTGCCTTGTGATGAGTGATGCTACAGAATGAGCAGACAGTGAGTGAAACCCACCTTACTGTGCAATAGTCTGCATTGAAATTAGATGTTTTGCAACATTTGGATTGGGAACTGTCAGGAGTGCAGGGGGAGGGGAGTAGGCAGGGTGGGAGGGCTCTGATGGAGAGATGAAGAAAAACAATACATTCTGCAAATTGTAGTACTGAACAACTGCTCAACCAGGAAGTACAGAGCTAAGAGCAAATTTACTTTAGGTGATTTCAGAACTGGGGCAGACAGGTGAGCAATGCTATAGGCTTCTGCAGCATGTTTATTTATTTTTTACTTGATGTCAGACTACCCCTTTAAAGGTGCCCTCTTACTCACTTTTTGGCTGGTATTTTTCAGGCCAAACAAAACGCCAGGAAAAATGCCAATGACATGTTTTTCTTCCCCCCCCCCCTCCCCCCATGCATTTGCATTTTTTTCAGGCATTCTCTCTGGCGTTTTTTAATTTATGTGTGAATGCCAAAGAAAGACACCATAATGGAAAAAAAGACACCATAATCACAGCAATGTTGAGACAACCAGAACAATCTGATTGAAGTCTATGGTAGAAAAACACCGCAGTTTGCCAAAAAAAAAAAAAAAGCCACACCCTTGCCACACCCGCTGGGGTTTTTGAAAATTTTGACATTTTGGCAAATTATTGGAATTTTGCCAGGATTTTAAAGCCGTGTGAAGCCAGCCTTAGGCCCTATTCCACGGAACGATTATCGGCCGTAATAGGACGATATCGACCATTACGGCCGATAATCGTCCAGTGGAATAGAAGGTAACGATCAGCCGTCATCGTTCATGTCGGCGATCTGCTGCCGTCACTCCGTGGAATAGGACTGGCGGCAGCAGACCACCGCTATCCTCTTTGGGCTACCCGGATGACCTAGCAATCACCCGTGCAGCCCTAACCCCCCGCAGCTCCTCGTGGCCCCTACAGCACCCACCCGCTTGCTCCCGCTGTGTGGAATGGTGGCAGGGAACAAGGAGCAAACAAGCGCTGACAGCTCCTCTCCATCGGCTTTACTCTCCTCACAGTGTTGATAAAAATGATTGAGGATCTTGACTCTTAGGGGTAACTTCTTGGGGGTTCTATGCTAGAGACTCCTTACCATGGTTTTGGTATTTAGGAACAAAGGGGAACTCTGGAAGTCTATGATGTTCATCTATCCAAACTGTTAAAAAATCCCCATTAATTAAAGGGGTAGTTTAAAAAAAAATCTTTCAAATCAGCTGGGGCCAGAAAGTGCCAGAGATTTGTAAATTAAGTCTATTATTAAATCTGGAGTTTTCTATTACTTGTCAGCTGCTGTATGTCCTGTAGGAAGTGGTGTATTCTTTCCAGTCTGAAAAGCAGAAGAGGTTTTCTATGGGGGTTTGCCACAGTTCTTGTTACGGACAGAGGTGGCAGCAGAGAGCACTGTGTCAGACTGGAAAGTATACACCCCTTCCTGCAGGACATACAGAAGCTGATGAGTTCTGGAAGTTGTGAGATTTTTAAATAGAATTAAATTACAAATCTCTGTCACCAAATGAAAGAAAACATTTTATTTTTTGCTGAACTACCCCTTTAACCTATAAATCTTGATTTTATACATATTTTAATTTCCCATATAGTAACTTACTCATTACGTTTAGATTTTCATTAAATTTAAAAAACTAAACTAAGACAATAGAAACAGTGTAAAGTTACATTTTGGATTCTCTTCTACTTTCCCGGAACATAAACCTGAGTTACAATGATTTTTTTTTTGTCTCTTTGCCCCAGGCTCCAAAATGTTTGTCATCACACTGGAGAAAGGATTAGCTGAATCCTTAAAAATATACTGTCATTTGCTTCTGCATTTAATGGCTTATGACCTAACAGCCAAACAAATTGTGGTTGTTATTTGACCAGAGAGTCTTTCTTGTTTAATGCCTTTTTACAGTCTGCATTATGTTACTTTTTATGGCTTTGTGTGTTTTTTATTTTTAAATTTTTTTGCACAGAAGTGATTGGAATTTTTATAGAGCGAACGTCTGATTGGAATGTTACAATGTTACAATAGAAACCTGTACATTGTGTTATTTATTGTACTATGGAATTTCTATGGCTATGTTCACACAACGTTTTTTCAGCTCCGTTTTAAAATGACGTCCGTTATTTTGAGTCTAAACTAACGGACGTCATTTAGCTGCCTAGCCTTCCCTTAGTACAATGACAGCTGCTGGTACATTATTTTAGCTTGGGTCACTGATTGGCCTTAATTGAAAAGTCCATTGACATTAATAGTAAAAATGGAGAAAGAACGGTGACAAAAGAAAAACTGTGTGTGAACAACTAATAAAAAACGTCCGCTGTTTGCAAAAGACGCCCGAAAATAATGATCACGTTCATTATTTTGCCGTCCGCGGTAAAAAGTCCATTATTCAATACATTGTGTGCATTGGACGTCCGTCTTCCCATTGACTTCAATGCATTGCCATTGCAGCAAGTTAAATCGTGGCAAAAACTAACGTTATTTTAAATATCAAAATCAGCCGCCTTTTCTCTATTTTTGACGTTGTGTAAATATAGCCTATTTGTATGATTGCTCTTGTATTAAAACGAATGTACCAGCAGGTACTTTGCTTTAAAATTTTTACCTCAGTAGATTGGTGCTGGCACAGTGCCAGTGCCACAGTCATTTTTTTAACCACGCCCTAGTTCCTGTGCATGGCGTCGGTCTATTCCTGCTTACGCCTACCTGCCCCTAGTGTGACGTTCCACCCTCTCCTCTGTGACGTAGCTCCATTAGAATGAATGAAGCCGTTTCAAAAAGGGGAGGGGTTTCATCACACTGGGAGCGGGAATAGACCGGCACCATGCGCAGGAACCATGCCGTGGTTAAAAAAAACCGCTGGTACATTCTTTTTAAAGGGGTACTCCGGAAGAATTTTTTTTTTAATCAATTGGTGGTATAAAGTTATACAGTTTTAGAAATTACTTCTTTTTAAAAATCTCAAGTCTTCCAGGATTTATCAGCTGCTGTATGTCCTGTAGGAAGTGGTGTATTCTTCCAGTCTGACACAGTGCTCTCTGCTGCCACCTCTGTACGTGTCAGGAGAGGTTTTCTATGAGGATTTGCTACTGCTCTGAACAGTTCCTGACATGGACAGTGGTGGCAGCAGAGAGCACTGTGTCAGACTGGAAAGAATACACCACTTCCTGCAGGACATACAGCAGCTGATAAGTACTGGAATACTTTAGTTTTTTTTTAAATATATGTCATTTACAAATCTGTATAACTTCTTGACACCAGTTGAAAAACTTTTTTTTTTCTCCTTTGAACAAACCTTGTGTGCATCCAACTCACCACATAATTACATATACACAAAGGATTTTCCTATGGATGTGGATAGTGATTTGCACAGGGCGGAATATGTTATTAGAGGTGTAGAGCTGCAAGTATTGATCATGTAAATTGCAGGCAGATAGACTGTATATATTCCGGCCACACTGAAGACCTTCTATAGAACTTTTCTGATAAATCTCTTTTAAATTCTACCTGCAGCGTCAGAAAGCCCAGAGTATCCTCCTTAGTGCAGGCTCCAGCATATACAGTATAATAATGAACAGATCATGGCATCCTGACAGCCAAGACAGTATATACACAGCAGGAGCCCGCCGGCACATGACCCTAGGAGCCACACATTTTCCCAAGATGTTTTTCTTTTCTGGCTGAAGAAAATATGAAGGAAAATAAGACTTTTATTTTCTGGTCATGTGTTTTGTATTTTAATTTCTGGACATGAATTTTAGGGCAGACAATTGTAAAATTACAATATTTTAGAATAATTTATATTTTGAGTCAAATCATGGTTTTTGTGGGGGAGAATTGTGGGCATGCTCTGTGACTTAGGCCCATGCTATTGTGCAGGGAGGAGCTGTAGTGCAGAACATATTGTTAGCATCAGATTTATCAGGGGCGGGGAGAAGATGTGGATGAAGAGGAGGGTTATGGGTAATACCAATTAAAAAGGTCATTTGTATATGGGGGTCACTATGAGAATCCAAAATATATTCAGACCTCAGAAGCTAAAATAATAGTCTAAAGACTAGACCTGAAAATGAGATAGAAAGATAAATATGTGATAGAAAGATAGATAGATAGATAGATAGATGATACATAATAGATAGATAGATAGATAGATAGATGATACATAATAGATAGATAGATAGATAGATAGATAGATAGATAGATAGATAGATAGATACAAACAAGAAAAAGCAAGCAGCACTGCTGAGTGAAAAAAAGTTAGGTGCCAGCGGTCCTGGATCCTGACCCGGGATCGTATTCAAATAGCAGCAAGATAGTCCACGGCACTCACAAGGTTAAGTTGAAAAAAAGTTCAGTGATTTATTTGTGCATCGTAACACAGCACTCCAAACAACACGACGTTTCGGTAACCTCACGTTACCATCCTCAAGTGTACAAAGTGAAATACATGCTCAGTTTAAATACATACATCTACAAAGGTGATTGGTTTGCATAATTAATGATATAAATCACACATGTGTAAAGTCCAATCAAGATCATGGAAAAAGAAAGGACACTGCCCTGTCCTGGGCGTGTGTGTCCAGATACGTGAAAGTTCATCATGTGATACGTCACGTGACCACCCACAGTGTCAAAATAATGATCTAGTGTCCGTGATTAAAAAAGTGAAAAAATCCACTTGAACAGGATTACGTGCTTATAGAATTATGTATCCACATAGAATATACCAAAATATATAAGTAATACAAATTGCTCCTTGCTAGAACCGGCTTCGGATTCACCACCTCTCATAGAAAACCTACAGACACCAATACCACTTTACATTTTACAAGTTGCCATCCCAAAAAAATGATACGCTCCTTGCCATACAGCCAAATGCTGAGGGCGAGGCGTATCATTGATGACCCACAGAATTTGGACAAAGCTTTGACTCGCATGACTGGTGAATTCCACGAACGAGGGTATCCTAAACAATTATTACAGACATGCAGACAAAAAACAGTGACATTCCCCCGGGAACAACTATTACAGAAAACAAATACCAAGGATACACAAAAACATATACCATTTGTATCTACTTACACGGATTGTTCTCCCCAAATTGGAAGAATAGTGAGAAAACACTGGAGAATTCTGAGTGACTCCTATCCCAACATTAGTGATCTCAACGGACCTCCTCTTCTATCCTATAGGAGATGTCAAAACCTAAAGGATAGACTTGTTAAATCAGACATCAGTTTAAAAAAAACAGGGGGACATACATTCTTAGGAACACCAAGAATAGGCTGTTTCCCATGTACTGGTTGCGTGACATGTAGACAATTGACTAAAGGTACATACTTTAAACATCCCAACACTTCTATAACATACAAAATCAAATTTTTCCTTACATGCAACACAAAATGGATTATATATGCATTGTGGTGTCCATGCAACCTGGTATACGTAGGTGAAACAACACACGACCTTAGGACTCGTTTTGGTCAACATCGGTACTCGGTTAGGAAACAACGTCTAGACCTTCCTGTCTCCAAACATTGTGTAGAAAGAAATCACACTGAAAATGACCTTAGAGTAATGATCATTGACCACATACCTCCTTTAAAATATGGTGGGAACAGACAGATGCTACTTAAAAAAAGAGAGCTGGAATGGATCCACAAGCTGGATTCACTAGCTCCCAGGGGATTGAATATTGAGTTTAAGATTAGCAGCAACATGCTTAGGTGAGCATCTCTGACACCAACCATTTCTGATACGCCACATCAGTAGTAAGCTTTAGTGAAATACTATTACAACTTGTACATATTTTATATTTATACTTACCCGCTTTATCTTTCCTAGATTGACTTCCTTGCCACCGGACGGACTTCACCACATACTCGAAAAGTTGGCCCTGCTCTTCTACTTTTATTCTCTCTTTTTCTTCCTGCGGATTCCTGTGGAGCAGAACTGTTGGATTGGGACTGGTTCACATGCTGCGGTAGTGATGCGCTTTCGATAATGGACCTGGAGAGGTCTGGGAGCACTGACCTAGTCTGTTGGATGGTGATTGCCCTCCGGATACAGGTGGATGTTTACATCACTGTGAATGTTCGCCGATCACGGGTAGGCGTCTGATTCCAGATGACACGAGAGAATAACAAAGTTCCTGGCGAATATGTGAAATCCCGGGGTCCAGCTCTAATTACCTGCAATCCTGCTAAGCTGCGGTTCGTACTACCAAACAGTGTTCCTCCCATGTTGCGCTGAAGCTCATGTCACCTTGACAACACAGGACGCGGGCTGTGATTTCTCTAACTACGCATGCGCCAACTGAAGACATGTCCTGAGAGAGGTGGTGAATCCGAAGCCGGTTCTAGCAAGGAGCAATTTGTATTACTTATATATTTTGGTATATTCTATGTGGATACATAATTCTATAAGCACATAATCCTGTTCAAGTGGATTTTTTCACTTTTTTAATCACGGACACTAGATCATTATTTTGACACTGTGGGTGGTCACGTGACGTATCACATGATGAACTTTCACGTATCTGGACACACACGCCCAGGACAGGGCAGTGTCCTTTCTTTTTCCATGATCTTGATTGGACTTTACACATGTGTGATTTATATCATTAATTATGCAAACCAATCACCTTTGTAGATGTATGTATTTAAACTGAGCATGTATTTCACTTTGTACACTTGAGGATGGTAACGTGAGGTTACCGAAACGTCGTGTTGTTTGGAGTGCTGTGTTACGATGCACAAATAAATCACTGAACTTTTTTTCAACTTAACCTTGTGAGTGCCGTGGACTATCTTGCTGCTAGATAGATAGATAGATAGATAGATATATAGATTAATAGATAATAGACAGGAGATAGATGATAGATAGATAGATAGATAGATAGACAGATAGATAGATAGACAGACAGACAGATAGATAGATAGATAGATAGATAGATAGATAGATAGATAGATAGGAGATAGATAGAAGATAGATAGATAGATAGATAGATAGATAGATAGATAGATAGATAGATAGGAGATAGATAGATAGATTAATAGATAGGAGATAGATGATGGATAGATAGATAGACAGATAGATAGATAGATAGATAGATAGATAGATAGATAGATAGATAGATAGACAGATATATAGATAGGAGATAGATAGATAGATGATACATAATAGATAGATAGATAGATAGATAGATAGATAGATAGATAGATAGATGATACATAATAGATAGATAGATAGGAGATAGATAGATAGATAGATAAATAGATAGATAGGAGATAGATAGATAGATAGACAGATATATAGATTAATATATAATAGATAGGAGATAGATGATAGATAGATAGATAGACAGATAGATAGATAGATAGATAGATAGATAGATAAGAGATAGATAGATAATAGATAAGATAGATAATAGATAGGAGATAGATAGGAGATAGATAGATAGATTAATAGATAATAGATAGGAGATAGATGATGGATAGATAGATAGACAGATAGACAGATAGATAGATAAATAGATAGGAGATAGATAAGATAGATAATAGATAGGAGATAGATAGGAGATAGATAAGATAGATGGATAGATTGATAGATAGATAGAATAAAAAATGACGCGGCACTCGATGCAAAATAATGCAGGCGGGTGCCTGCGGTATCACTAGATCCACCGGTGTCGTGTATAGCAGAGAAATATAACCGCAGCACTCCAATTGAGGTGAATGAAATAGAGATGAGTGAGTAGTGAAATATTCAACTTTTGAAAATTTGAATTGAATAGGCACCGATATTCGACTATTCGAACGAGTATTCGGTCCCATTATAGTCTATGAGAAAAAAAATTGCGGCACTTGGAAATCAAAATTCAACCACTTGGAGGTCACCGAGTCCCTCATAAAACCTCCCTAAACGATGCCAACACCTCCGGAGTGACACTGGGACATCAGGGACATGCCTGGGTGCACCCAACACCCCAAAATATCAGTATAATGCCACTCTCCGCAGTTGCAAAGGAAAAATATTTGTGAACGCTTCACGAACATTTGTGACCATGTTCACACATTTCGTTCATATTTCTTGCGCAGTGTTACATACATGATTCCAATGTGCGTCCGCAGAGTGTCATGTTATTTGTGCATATCACGCGTAATGCTGTACGAACGTTACTGGAACAGTATGTATCACGTGCCTTTTACTGGGCTACTGAAACAGTATATATCAGGTGCCCTTAGTGGGCTAAACCAAGGACACTATAAGTCACTTGTACACACAGGGTACTGGAATGAATACACCTGCTGCTGCTGTTATATCATCTATTTCTTAGCACTGAGAAGCTTTGGTTTCAGAGATGACTTTTTCGCTGGATCTTAGCCCTGAAAAGCCCTTTTGGGTTCAGTAGTAATCCTGTCTGACCAAAACACTACTAAAACCTCTCTCTCCCTGCTCCAAGATCTTTCCCTGACTAGGTTGAAAGCTCATCTGCGGTCGAGAGGCGGGAGCCAAGTATTTAAGATTCGAGGTCATGTGATTCAGCCATCCAATGAGGGTAGATGCCGTTTTCGCGCTTCAAATGTTTCCCGCGTATTCGACTCACTACTCGATTGAATTTGAATCTTTCGAATACCGCAATATTCGATCAAATACCTACTCGATTGAATCGTATTCGCTCATCTCTAGAATTAAACGGTGAAAAATTTATTTCAAAGCATCCCACAGAAAAACAGCTTTTGTGTTTTTCTGTGGGATGCTTTGAAATAAATTTTTCACCGTTTGATTCACCTCAATTGGAGTGCTGCGGTAATATTTTTCTGCTAGATAGATAATAAATAGGAGATAGATAGATAGATAGATAGGAGATAGATAGATAGATAGATAGATAGATAGATAGATAGATAGATAGGAGATAGATAGATAGATAGATAGATAGGAGATAGATAGATAGATAGGAGATAGATAATAGATAGATAGATAGATAGATAGATAGATAGATAGATAGATAGGAGATAGATAGATAGATAGATAGATAGATAGATAGATAGATAGGAGATAGATAGATAGATAGATAGATAGATAGATAGATAGATAGATAATAGATAGATAGATAGATAGATAGGAGATAGATAGGATAGATAGGAGATAGATAGATAGA
Source organism: Dendropsophus ebraccatus (assembly GCF_027789765.1). NCBI lineage: Eukaryota > Metazoa > Chordata > Amphibia > Anura > Hylidae > Dendropsophus > Dendropsophus ebraccatus. Next base: position 128,545,583 of record NC_091459.1, on the reverse strand, counting down.
TAGATAGATAGATAGATAGATAGGAGATAGATAGATAGATAGATTATAGATAGATAGATAGGAGATAGATAGGATATAGATAATAAATAAATAGATAAATAGATAGATAGATAGATAGATAGATAGATAGATAGATAGATGCTTGAAAAAGGTGGCGGAGGCCACTGAAACGTCGCATCATATCCTCGTTTGTTTATTTGCTGTGCTGCACCTATGTTTCTTTTACTTTTAATGGAATAAATCACTGAAGATTCTTTTTTACTTGAAGTGCTGCTGGACATTGATTATTTTTTAGATAGATAGGAGATAGATAGATAGATAGATAGATAGATAGATAGATAGATAGATAGATAGATAGATAGGAGATAGGAGATAGATAGATAGATAGATAGATAGATAGATAGATAGATAGATAGATAGGAGATAGATAGATAGATAGATAGATAGATAGATAGATAGATAGATAGGAGATAGGAGATAGATAGATAGATAGATAGATAGATAGATAGATAGATAGATAGATAGGAGATAGATAGATAGACAAATTTCCAGCAGCACTTATGTAGTGAAAAAATATCTGCAGTGATTTATTTCATAAAAATTAGAAATACATAAGAAATACATAAGTGCAGCACAGCAAATCAAGATATGATGCGACGTTTCAGTGGCCTCCGCCACCTTTTTCAAGCGGAGGTCACTGAAACGTCACATCATATCTTGATTTGCTGTGCTGCACTTATGTATTTCTAATTTTTATGAAATAAATCACTGAAGATATTTTTTCACTACGGAAGTGCAGCTGGAAATTTGTTTATATTAGCTACAAAGTATCCTTGGTCAGATACTATCCCGCGGGCACTCGGACTCTATATCTGGAAGGTGGTCCCACTAGTATTACATTGGACTAAGATAGATATAAAGATAGATAGATAGATAGATAGGAGATAGATAGATAGATAGATAGATAGATAGATAGATAGATAGATAGATAGGAGATAGATAGATAGGAGATAGATAGATAGATAGATAGAAGATAGATAGATAGATAGATAGATAGATAGATAGATAGATAGATAGATAGGTAGATAGATAGATAGGAGATAGATAGATGTTGCCTTTGGTTATGGCCCGCTAAGGGGGGCTGGTCATGCTCAGACCAACTGGAAACTCCAGCTAGTACTGGCAGTTGGTCTCCACTGAGCCTGCTAGAGGGATTAAAGGACGCCCATGAAATTCAGACCACTGCATGGAGACACTTAGACACATATTACACATACACCTCCAGACTGATATACCTAACAATGTTTTTTAAGCTAGTGACATTTTATAATATGGGTGATGCATGCGGAAAGGTAAGGATGGCCATGTCTCTAAGTAACAAGTGATAAAAGAAGTGCACAACTCCATTGGCTTCTAGTTACAATACACCTGTTTATTCAGTCATATAAGTCGCATCATCCGCTTCTACAAATCATCAAAAGCGAAATACAACAAAACACCCGGAAGAGAAGGAAACGAGATAAGGTGAAGTATAAGTTCTATTTGATTTTCCCCTTACAGTTACAGGAAGCTTTGCACATAGCCCGAATAGCATACCAGTGGCAGACGCCCTGGTGCAGGGCATAGGGACAGTTAGTTGCTTTATCTTGGAACGGACAATAATTCACTGCGGGGGGAAAAATACAATAAATCACAGTGGAAATGAATGTACAGAACTGGTTTACCTATAGGTAATATCCCATACTCACACACTCAGTATTACAATGGCTGATCAACCTACAACCCAGGGCACTTACCGCTTAATGGCCCTGCCCATGTTCCCTTATAGTGTGTATACTGTAGATGTCATACAGATGGGCCTCCACTGGGCACTTCCAATACAAGTCAGGACTCTGGCCACTCTTCTAGACTTGGCATGGTATATAGATGCCCATACATATAGAGGACATCCATCCTATAGGTTCCATCCTAAGGGTCCTATTACAGTGAGAGATTTTTAACAATAAACGATCGCAAACGAGATTGTTTATCGTTAACCTGAAAACGTTCACCATGTTCCACAGAACGATAATCGTTAGATATGATTGTTACTACAATCGTTATTGCGATCGTTACTATGATCGTTTACTCCTTCTGATCCCAGAAAAACAATGAACAATGTGCAAATACACTGAACGATTAGTGAACAAATGCGGAACTTGAGCGAACGAACGTGGAATTACAGCGAGCGATTAGCGATAATTTTAGGTTCAGATCTAAATAAACGATCAATGACATACAAACGATTTTTCGATCGTTGCCTGCAATTACACAGAACGATTATCGTTTAAATTCAAACGATTTAACGATTTTTCACACGACTATCGTCCTGTGTAATAGGGCCCTTATGGTCCTTTTACGCGGAACGATTATCGTTCGAATTAGCACGATAACGATCGAATTCGAGCGATAATCGTACGTGTAAACGCAGCGAACGATCAATAGACGAGCGAGAAATCGTTCATTTTGATCTTTCAACATGTTTTCAAATCATCGTTGGTCGTTCGCAAAAAATTCGCAGATCGTTCCATGTAAACAGTCGTTCACCGATTTAACCTATGTGCGAGATAGGCTTAAGCGATCGCAAAACGATTTTTCCGTACGATATCATAACGTATTGTTATAAAAAAAAAACACGTTACTTCAAAATCGTTAATCGTTCGATTGGGCGAATTATGGCTCCGTGTAAAAGTACCATTAGTCTTAGTCCTGCTTGGAACTAAAACTTACCCAACACAAAGAAAAAGTTTTAAAGGACACGTACAATGTTCTTTGTTAAAGTGGTTGTCCAGCGAAAATCTTTTTCTTTCAAATCAACTGGTGTCCGAAAGTTATATAGATTTGTAACTTACTTCTATTAAAAAAATCTAGACTCTTCCCATACTTATTAGCTGCTGTATGTCCTGCAGGAAGTGTTGTTTTATTTTCAGTCTGACACAGTGCTCTCTGCTGACATCTCTGGCCAAGAAAGGAAGAGGTTTTCTATGGGGATTCCCTTAGAAAACCTCACCTTATGTAGAGAGTCCCTGTCATGGACAGAGGGGGCAGCAGAGAGCTCTGTGTCAGACTGGAAAGAATACACCACTTCCTGAAGAACATACAGCAGCTGATAAATACTGGGAGATTTGATATTTTTTAATAGAAGTAAATTACAAATATCTGGGACCAGTTGATTTAAAATATTTTTTTTTGTTTTTTTGAATGACCCCTTTAATCCAGAGATCACCGGGGATGGTGTTTAAGTTGTGATACTTACAGCAGAGTTTGTTGCCATCACAAGCTGTCTCACATTTGCTGCATGGTTCCCCTATTATATATGGATCGTACAGCGATTCAGCTTCATTTCCTCTACAACAACAAAAAGTTGAAAAGATAGAACAATTTATTGATACAATGTAATATTATTAACCCCTTAAAGACCAGAAGATTTTTATTGTTATTTCTGTCTCGTCGAGTTCTGAAAACCATATAACTCTTTTATATTCTCATGAATGGAACCATAGAAGGGCTTGTTTTTTGCGTAGCCAATTGTTATTTGCTTTGACACCTTTTATGTAACCATAAAGTATACAGTGAGAAAAATAATAAAAATCTTGACCTTAATTGCTTCAAATTTTTCTGGAATCTGAATAAGTTTGGTTATTTCCACACACACGGATACTAAATATATGCTTACGGGTACTCTACTACTGTTGCTAGTTAAAGGGGTAGTTCACAAATAAAAATAATAATAATAATAATAATAATAATAATAATACTTTCATATCAACTAGTGCCAGAAAGTGCCAGAGATTTGTAATTTACTTTATAAAAAAATCAAGTCTTAAAGTACTTGTCAGCTCCTGTATGTCTGATAAGTATTGGAAGACTTGAGATTTTTCAATAGAAGTTATTTATAAATCTCTTTAACTTTCCGACACTACTTGATCTTCAATCACTCATTTCCCTCTGGAATATCCCTTTAAATCTAAACAATGTTTGTCTATTCATGTAAGTCTGTAGTCCAATGATACATGAAATTTCCAATATTACAAACACAGTCTGCTATAAATCATTTATTGTGGGAGTCCTTCTTTCTGTAGAACGCTAGGAAGGCCAGCAATCCATAAATCACAAGAGAGAGGGGTCCATAGACATGAATGGCAGTGCTGGGTGCCTCTCCGTAATGTAGCCATACAGTAAGGGGTATAAAAAGGTATATACTCACGTAGTGTAATAATGGCAGACATAGAAGTAATGTTCTCCACAATCTGCAACAGCACATCCGACTTCAAATGTGTTATCTGCAACAAGCTATAGAGGGGAGAACACTGAAGGTTATATAGTTATGCAGTTACAGTGTAGTCTCCTTCTGAACACCAGCTCTGCTCCATCAACATTAATAGTCATAGGGGGAGATTAATCAGATATGGTGTAAAGTAGAACTGGCTCAGTTGCCCCTAGCAACCAATCAGATTCCACCTTTCATTTTTTTTTCAAAGAATCTGTGAGGAATGAAAGGTAGAATCTGATTGGTTGCTAGGGGCAACTAAGACAATTCTACTTTACACTAGTTTAATAAATCTCCCCCATAATGTTCATTGCAGTCTTAGAGCTGGACTGGCTAGTGCTCTCACCATAAAGGCACAACAAGTGATGGCCAGACATCTGGTAGAGAGAGGAGACCTGGCAATGAGCTGCTTTCCTGCTTGCTGTGATGTTGTTGCTAGGGTTATACACAGTCACCACCAGGGGGAGCTCACTGCATACAGATTCATACAACTTACAATGGGTTCAACCAAAGTTGTTTAAAGGGATTGTCTAGTGGGATAATTCTTTCCTAAGCGGCAGAATATTGGTCAAAAAAAACATAAAAACACTCATGTGGTCCTCATTGTTCTCCATTGCCTGCTCCCATCTTCATACACAAGAAATAGAAAGTATAAGCAGCAGTGCTCACCTGAGTGTAATGTGCAACAACCTGATCGTCTTCTGCTCCTTCTCCAAAGTTTAAGAATTCCTTCTCAGCCTCCCAGTTCTTGATGACCGTTCTCCATGATAAAGGGACCGGAGACTGCAGGATATTTTCTCCACAGGGGCTACCTGCAAAAATACAAATGTTACATGGACTGGATAAGGGACTATAGGGGAGATTTAGCAAACATGGTGTAAAGTGAAACTGGCGCAGTTGCCCCTAGCAACCAATCAGATTCCATCTATCATTCCTCACAGACTCTTCGGAAAATTAAAGGTGGAATCTGATTGGTTGCTAGGGGCAACTGAGCCAGTTTCAATTTACACCATGTTTGATAATTCTCTCTCTCTCTCTCTCTCTCTCTCTATATATATACTGTATATATATATATATATATATATATATATATATATATATATATATATATGAATGGCACATCACTATTAGCATACTGAGAATCATGACTGTCATCAGGCGCCTATGCAGAATAGCCCACTGTATAACCCACCCCCATTATTAATACACCTATCTGCATGGAGAGAACTCCCTCTAGCACAGCTACACTGACACTTTTGTATTGCTACGGAATAAAGGGACCGTGACTACTCTCCGCACCCCCGGTACTCACCTGCTCACTGCCGCCGTGTGTAATAGAGCCAGCAGCGAGCGGGGAACGAGGAGCAAGCAAGCGCTGACAGAGCTGGTTTGCTTCTCAACATCGACCCATGTAATAGGGGTTTTAGTGAGTGGTATACAGCACCAGTGTTCAGTAAATGCAGGGCTTTGTAAATTCCACATTTGTGTGACCCCCCCCCCCCCCAGCCTAGTGGGAGGATTTCCACCATGGTTGTACAGTAATTGTTCTTACCTTCTATTGTTCGATGATCCACTGTGCTGTGATTTAAGTAGCAGAGATCTGCCCAGCATTTTGCTGAGTATGCCAGTACGGGGCTCCATTGCTTATGGAGAAAATGCAGAAAAATAATAAAATGTTGTAAGAAAGACAGGAAAAAACTATTTACTATACCATATATATCTTATAGCTTGTAATCCCTTGCGGGCAGGCTCCTTTTCCCCCATGTACCAGTCTGCCATTTGCCTTCATGTAATGCGTTGATCTTGTAATGTTCCTGTTTGTAACCCCCATCTATTGTATAGCGCCCTGGAATTAAGGGCCCTTTATGAATAAATAATAATAATAATAATAATAATAATAATAATAATAATAATAATATTGTGTCCCACCATAAAGAGTCAGGGGAGCTGGGTGCCCTAATTTAGCAGATTACCATCAACATTACACCATTTGAAACACTGGTGGACCGCCATCCTAGAGAAACATATAAAACTAGAAACCCCCTAAAAATGTACTGATATACTTAAAGCGAATGTACCATTATTACATTCACTTTAAGTTTTGCACATGGATAGAACAGTGCCAGCACGGTGCAGTTGGTGCCATGGTCCTTTTTTTGAACCTCGGCCTGGTTGTCGTCTACGGTACCATTCTATTCCCGGGCAACGGCCGGGGGGTGAGGCTATGGAGTTGGGCCGGCCTGCCTGCAGTGGGAGGAAACCCCCACCCCTCTGTGATGCGGCTCCATTAGATTCAGCCAATTGAGCGGACTGTTACTGTGAATTTGTCTAGGAAGTGGTGGCGGCACACCTTTTGCACCATTTTAGTTGACTCCTACTGCTTGTAGCCTACGGCCCTATTCAGAGTTCTAGCTCTGGAGTTTGTTTTAGTTTTTGCCTTATATTCTGGTTTTATCTCTTACCATTTTTTGCATATTTGCAGCAGGTGGATCCACGTGTCTCCTCACATGATTGTGATAACTGGTAATTACTTCCTGTACATTCTCATCATCAGTCTCAATACTTTCAAAGGGTACAATGTCCTCATCGAAGATAATCTAGGAAAGGAACCATACAATGTTTAGATAATGATCCATTATAATAAGGGAGGGATCCCAGAAATTCAGGATAGATATTGTATGTATGTACTTCTAGGTTTTATTTTACATAGTACATAGTCACATAGTTGATAAGGTTGAAAAAAGACAAGAGTCCATCAAGTTCAACCTCCAGAAACTCTACTGGCCTTATGAGGCATATGCTTATTGCACTTCCTGTACTCTGACTCAAAAATAATGAATGTATATTGCAATCTTGCTTTATATCACATCTACTTTTGATTTAGACTTTGAAAGTTATAACAACAGCAACACAAAGGGTGTTCTGCTTATTTTAAACTCTTCATATGTTGTTTCCCTGGCAGAGAACATAACAAACAGGCCTTTCTTACCATTCCGCACTCCCCCAATATCCTCCTGTGTCAGCTGAACGATTCCATCTTCACTTCCAAGATGGATTCATCAGAAAGGGCACGGAGCGGGCGTAGTATAGCGGAGGCCCGGCATGACCGGGTTCAGCTGGGACTGGAGGCATAGAGGGAGAGGGAGTAGCTTGAGGGGAGAGAGGAGCAGGCAGATAGGAAAGGATAAAAGGGGGATTGGCGAGTGGTTTGAAAAGGGGACAGGTGATTGGAGCAGGTCACTCACCGAGGGAGGAGCCGGAGTCCATAAAGCACGGAGGACCACGTGGATCGTCAGTTGCCCGCGGGACCAGCTTCAGCCCGCCCGCCCTAGGTAGCAATATGGGTTGCGAAGGTGGGTTGGGTGAGGGTCTTTTTGTTTCTTTGTCATGACAGCCAGCATAGGGATGGCTTCCCCTTCTTTATAAAGTTATATGGTAATAGAAAGTTTGGTTAAGTTATGTGTTGTTCCCTTCGGGATAGGGCCCTGGGAACGGGGTGGTGTTTAGGCAGTACCGTCTGACATATTGTCAGCAGATGAGTCGCCGCGGTGCGGCTAGGAAAAAATTGGTGCTGTGTTGGTACAGCCCTGTATGGTACCCTGTCAGACCTCCCTGGTTTTACAAAATACATAGTATTATTCTGGATAATATTCTTGATTATTTAGATATTGGTTGACATGTTATTTATTGTTATGTTTTAAGCACTTTAATAAAAGGCTGTTGTGGCTGTTCTATCCAACACTAAAACGGAGTCGACTGAAGTTTGTGTGGTAAAGGTAAAGTGGGAGGGGGTGGGCGTTGGAGGGACGGTTGTTAAAAGGGGTGGGGGTGTGTGTGTGTGTACGTTTGGAGGAGTTAGCCAGCAGGAACTCGGCTATACCCAGAGTCATGGCTCTGACAGCCCACTCAACCAATAAATGACTGAGATGGGACAGCACCACAGCCAGTGACAAGCTGAGCCGACTGTCACTGCCACACCAGTCTGTCTCAGAAATGGAGGTGAGATTGTTTACCTGGGGACCGAAGATGACGGAGGAGGCTTCCGGGGAATTGCAGAAAGGTAGGGATAACCTGTTTGTTATGTTCTCTGCCAGATAATTAAAAAAAAAAAGTTTAAAATGATTGGAGTAACCTCTTTAAGCTGTCCATACCGCCCTTATATAGTAGCAATTCAATGAACATTCTTTTTCTTATTCAGTCCCTCCACTGGCATCATCTGTCAGGAGTCCAGAAGCCCCTCATATTCTGTAATGTATGCCCCCTACCCAGAAAAGATGTGCTATAGCTGGGCTGCCTCCACTGGTTGGTAATGGAACCTCCAACAAAATAAAAACTAAATCATTCAATAATTTCCTTGCCGAAAACCAACCAAAACCACCATATTTCCCCATCAAGCTTCCTTTCCACAAAGAACACTGTATGTCGAAACAAAAGATTTACAGCCGGCAGTCAGCAAGTGTACATTAAGCAGAATCTGTAATCATTTCCATTGTCGCTTTCTTGTATCCACATCACAATCCTTGGACTTGTCAATGGGCAATTGTGGACTCTATCCAGAAAGCTGAACCTAACAATCCTAATGACTATAATATGCGGATATACTCTGTATCACTTATCTTGCACTGATAACTGGATGCAGAATTCTGGCAGTTGCTTTTCAAACTTGACAGATTTTTAACCCCCCTAAGACTCTCTCCGAGCTTGTAGAGTTCCGCACCATCTGCTCTAGTGCTTTATGGCTCCGTTAGTTCTCCTATGTCATGATACTGCAATGAGCTGGGTATTAAGTCCACAATACAACATTATACATCAAATAGTTTACTTAGCCAAAATTATAAAGACACATAGAGAATCTTTTTTTTATTTTTTTTATTTATTGATATACTGATGTTATTTTCTGTAATCTTTAATACATTAAAGGGATATTTCCATCTCAATTAACATACTTATACTTGTAGGACTCGTCAAGTTACATATTTTTTTACAAATACAAACTTGCCTCCTTCTCCTGATATGCCGCTCGCTTCCTTCCACTGATACACAGTGTAAAATATACAGTAGCAAAATTATTTTAGGGTTAATAGGAGGTTAGGGTTAGTAGAGGGTTTGAGCAGGGGCATAGCTAGAATTCATGGGGCCCCATAGCAAAAAACTGTATGCCCCCCCCTCCCACACACAATAATGTGTGTGTGTGTATGTGTGTATATATATATATATATATATATATATATATACACACACACATACTCCGTGATGTGGCCAAAAAAAAAATTGTCTTGTGGCCAGAGGCAGAATCTTATGGTTATACATAGGTGCAGGAGCAGACTACCTTTTGCTTAACCCTTTATTTACTGCAGTGTGTAAGTGATCCACTGTTCTCTTACATGCTGCAACACAAAAAGGGTTAATAAAGAAGACAATTATCTCTCTCCTTGCTACTCCTGCACTGATAACCCCTGACCTCTGCAGGAACTCAGAGGTCAGAGGTTATCAGAGTAGTCAGGCAGAGAGCTTATTGTCTTCGGTATTAACCCTTTTTTTTGTTTTGCAGCATGTTAGAGAACACTGGGTCACTTACACACTGCAGTAAATAAGGACACAGGAGGCTCTTATCTTCCCTGGGCCCCCTCCCTCCACGGGCCCCATAGCAACCGCCTTCCCTGCCTCTATGGTAGCTACGCCACTGGGTTTGGGTAAGTAGAGGGTTAGTAGATAGTTAGGCTTAGTTTAGGTTTAGGCTTAATAGAGAGTTAGAGTTAGTAGAAAGTTTGGGTTAGTTGTAGGTTAGGGTTAGTATATGGTTAAGGTTAGTAGAGGGTTAGGCTTAGAAGAGGGTTAGGGTTCATAGCGGGTTAGGCTTAGTAGAAAGTAAGGTTTTGAATGGGGTTAGGGTTAAAGGAGAAGTCTGTAAAAATTTTTTATTAAAGTATTGTATTGGCCCCCAAAAGTTATACAAATCACCAATATATACTTATTATGGGAAATGCTTATAAAGTGCTTTTTCCCCTGCACTTACTGCTGCATCAGGGCTTCACTTCCTGGATAACATGGTGATGTCACTTCCTGGATAACATGGTGACGTCACGACCCGACTCCCAGAGCTTTGTGGCTGTGGCTGCTGGAGAGGATGATGGCAGAGAGATACTCAGTGTCCCTCCAGTGCCCTGTGTCTCTCCGTGTCCTCCGCCATCATCCTCTCCAGCAGCCACAGCCCGCACAGCTCTGGGAGTCGGGGCGTGACATCACCATGTTATACAGGAAGTGACATCACCATGTTATCTAGGAAGTGACATCACCATGTTATCCTGGAAGTTACATCACCATGTTATCCATGAAGTTACATCACCATGTTATCCAGGAAGTTACATCACCATGTTATCCAGGAAGTGACATCACCATGTTATCCAGGAAGTGACATCACCATGTTATCCAGGAAGTGAAGCCTTGATGCCTTGATGCAGTAGTAAGTGCAGGGAAAAAGCATTTGCAGCATTGCAGCATTTCCTGTAATAAGTGTATACTAGTGATTTGTATAACTTTTGGGGAAGCAATGCAGTACTTTAAAATTTTTCACCGAACTTCTCCTTTAAGGTTAGTAGAGTTTAGGTTTAGGGTAAGTAGAGGGTTAGATAATAGATCATGATAATTTTTTGCAGCCGTCAATATTAAGAGGCAGTTGCCTTTTTTTCCCTATGATCTTGTAGTGGTAACATAGCCTAACTACATATATACCAAATAGATCACTGCTTTTAGAGCAAAGTGGTGGTCGGAAACCTAGACAACAAGCTGACAACAATGGAAAGGAAAGAGCAGCATATCAGGAAAAAAAATATGCAAATTATGTGATGAAGCCCACTGCAGGCCCAGTGATGTTTAGCCCCTTCTATCTAGTGCCCCATGCCTGCATAAACACCCAATCTGTTTGCATTGTCAGGCTGAATGTTGCTAAATGTTGCACTCCGTAGGGTTTAACTCCTAATTTGCATAAAACTCGAAATCTCAGCGCTGGAGAGAAGGACTGAAGTAAGAGTTAGTGTATTTCCTTCAGTCAGCAGTTCCACTTTAAATGACAGATTTACTGATCTACTGAAACAATGTGGTTAAAACTTACATATTCCAAAGAGAACTGCACCAATAAAGCCAAGAAAAGTGGAGGTAGAAGGACATGGAAGCAACGCTTCATCTCTGCAGGCGATACTCAAAACATAAGGACATTGTTAATATTTGCTTCAATACAAAAGCTTATTTTGCAATATTAGGGTATGTGCACACTACGTAATGGCATGGGCGGATTCCAGCCACCGTCCAAAGAATGAACCTGTTAATTCTTTGGACAGACAACGGAATCCACCTGTGCATAGAATGGAGACGCGCGTGCCCGCCACAGTCTGAGAGCGGGCACGAGCGGTAGATTCCACAACAAATTTGACATTGCTTTTCCAAAGTGTGCACATACCCATAGCAAATATTATTAGAATCAACTGTGTCTGTATAGAGGATGACAGCTGTTTATAGGGTGATAGCTGTATAAAGTGTTATAGCTGTATATAGGGTGATAGCTGTATAAAGTGTTATAGCTGTATATAGGGTGATAGCTATACAAGATGCAGGGGTCTTGAGTAGGCTTGCGCACCCGCAGCCTCTTCATTGGCGTGAGCGCATCACATATCTTTCAGTTTGTTCAGCCATGATGGGAACCATGTGATGCGCTCCAGCCAATGAAAAGGCAGTTTTTTCTCTCCCATTCATTGCTCCGCATCCCGGAAGTGAGGGTGATCCGAGGACTGGAGGGATGGTAAGTATATATGTTGTGTTTTTTGTTTTTTTTTTGAGGGGGGGGGGCCTCCTAGTACTCCTTTAATTGCAAATCACCTCTTAACTGGAGACAAGGTGGTGGGAGAAAGTGGCCATGTTTCCAAAGTGCTGAATAAACCCTTTAAGTTATTGCAGTATATAAAAAAGGGGTTATCCATTATTATTGAAAATCATGGCTGCTTTCTTCCAGAAACCACACCACTCTTCTCCTCAGTTTTGGTGTGGTATTGCAGATCAGTTTCATTGAAGTAAATGAAGTCGAGTTGCAATACCACATACAACCTTAAGACAGGCATAGCACTGTTTTTGAAAGAATTCAGCCATGTTTTTCCTAACCTAGCTAACCCATTTAAGTTGCATATAGTCATGTGTTATCTCTATAGCGAAGGAAACATATAGGAACATCTTACCTTCAACAACTCAAGTAGTAACCCGCAGCGTTAAAACCTGAGCTCTCCATGTCATGGGTTTATATATATGTTCTTGCGTGCCTTTTTTTTTTTTTTTTGTTTATTACATGTCACATTTTACAACAGGATCCCGGTAATGATGAGATATTTTGCTCCACACTATATTAAATTCTTCTAATTGATGTTAGTGTTGGCTCCTAGCCCTGACAGTAGACGCCAATGGTGTAACACAGTGTGCAAATGATGATAGTGAAGACAGTTTAATACAGTAATCCAGTGTTCTCGTCTAATGGGATTGTGCCACGTGTGATATTCTTCCCTACTGGATATAGACACAATGGGCCTCATTTACTAACAACGCCTTAATTTTTAAGGGGTACTCCAGCGAAAATCTTTTTCATACAAATCAACTGGTGTCAGAAAGTTATATAGATTTGTAATTTACTTCTATTTAAAAATCTCATGTTTTCCCATACTTATCAGCTGCTTTATGTCCTGCAGAAAATAGTGTATTCTTTTCAGTCTGACACAGTGCTCTCTGCTGACATCTCTGGCCGAGACAGAAACTGTCCAGAGCGAGAGAGTTTTTTTTATGGGAATTTGCTACTGTTCTGGACAGTTCCTGTCTTGTCAGTTCCTGAGTTGTCAGCAGAGAGCACTGTGTTAGACTGGAAAGAAAACATCACTTCCTGTAGGTCATACAGCAGCTGATAGCCATTAGTTGCTTGGAGGTGACCTCTAAGCAACTAATGGCCTATCTTACATGTTACTCTTCTTGAGACCACCATGATGGAAAATGATCAACAATTGTGTACATGGCAGGATTGCAAGGAGAAAGCTGCTGCTCTCCAAAAAGAACATTGTTTGCAGTTTGGTTGTAACGCTACTGGGTTCTGGGGTACTCAACACCCCAGAGCAACCTTTAAGTTCCAGTCAGCATGCTCCTGTTCGCCCCTCTACTGTGTTCTGTGCTGGTCCTGGGACTAATTTTTGTGTCTCCCGGTTTTCTTTTTCCTCCTTCTCCTGCAGTGACACCTCTGGCCACTAGGGTGCGCATGTAGCCAAATGCCCTGGATATATAGGGCCAGCGTGTCACCACCTGCTGCTGCCATCTGCCAATCCAGTGCCCCTTGCACCTATTTAAATTTATATCTCTACCCTCCACATTTTTCTTGCCTGAGCATTGTTGGATTCTTGTGTTCCAAGCGAACGTGCCTGCTGTTTCTGCTTTAGTCCTGTGTATACCCATGCCTGTTCTTCAGATTATGCTTATTGCCTGACCCCTGTCTGTACTGTCTGCCTCTCCTGTTGCTGATTCATATAGTTTGACCTGCCTCTGAAGCCACCTGCCATGACCTTTTGCCTGTCTGAATATGATATCCATCTCATCCCTGGTACTGTACTGACTCTCCTGTTGATGATTTAGGTTGCTGACAACATAAATTTGGCCAGTCCTCAGCTGTACCATCTCTGTCTGGTTCTTGGGATCAGCTGCTGCTCACACCGGGACCACACTGGTGGAGTGACGTGGTGTTCTCTAGCCACAAAATTCCAGTTTCTGCATCTTAGAGTGGGATAAAGGGTGAATGCATAGAGGGCTCTTAGAATCCACTCCCAAGTGTGGCCCAAAGTAAAACTGGAGTAGCACAGTGGGTCCACATGTGTGAAGTGACCCGGTGTCCTCTAGCTGCAGAAGTCCAGTTTCTGCCTCCTAGAGTGGTGAAGGGTGAAGACCCAGAGGACACTTAGACGCCACTCCCTGGTGTGGCCCAAGCCAAACTGGTTGGGCAGCACAGTGGGTCCACACTCGCTGTCTGTTACATTGGTTAAGATCACCTGAAGAAGCTATTGGAACAATAGTTTTGTGGACGGATAAGACCAAAATAGAAATTTTTGGTTTATTATGTTTTGGGTGAAGTTCTTCCACCAGAGTGGGCCATCTCAACTTCTAGACCACAGAGCAGCTGCCATGGTGGTTACAGCTATAACAATGGCCTTGATCATACTGTACCTTAAATAAAAATTCTTTCTAAAGATGATTTTTTTTTTTTGTAAAGTACCTTAGTATGCAGTGTAAATCTGTAGGAGCTGACTGCCACATTACAGTATGAATTCCTAGGCTTAACCCTACCGGGATTTAAAGGCTTTTTGAGGACAGTAAGTTAATATATTAGACAAACATTTACTTTATCAGCCATTGCCCTTTCCATTTAGATGCTTCCATTCTACAGGAATTAAACTGGATTAAGCATCTCACATAGACTCTCACAGTGACAGCCTTATACATAGGGCATGGTATGGACAAGTCAATTTCTTGATGTCATAGTCCAGAAGAAGATCCTATACAAACTAAGGTCCAGGTAAGACACAGTAAGTCCGATCTGCCTTAGTCAGTCAGTTCTTTTAAAGTTCTGGTTTAGCTCTGTCTCTATAGGTTAAACATCTGTAACATCTGAGTTGGTCTTCTAGATATTTTTGCATATGTCACCCTGAAAATGTGTCAGAAACTTCATCCTGGATCTTGGCATCACAACTGTGTCTGTGACTCCGACAGAGGCCCAAGGTGTCCCAAGTTTCTTCAGATCTACCGCAACCTATGAAAAGAACTCGACTGCAAAAAAGATGATGGCGTACTGTAGGTTGTGCTCTTTTTTTTATCATGCATTCACTTTTTTCTTAAGAGGTATGTACATCTTCTCAACCGAGTTTGGTCATTTTGAAAATTAGGCAGCTGCATCATTTACCTCTCTTTGTGCCCGCGGTGAGACTGGCTTCAAAACCCCGGCCAGGGGACATTTTCCCACAAGGTCGGATAACGACACGACTTGATGGATGACTTTCCCGGCTAATGGACAGGCCCATCAGCCAATGGACGCTGAGCGGCCAGTCCATTAGCCAGGTCATGACATGTACACCTCGAAAATCCTGAAGCCTGGTGGGGGTCCCAAGGCCAGTCCTGCCGCTCACCGTGGGCATGGAGAGAGGTAAGTGCATACTCATTATCAGATTCCCCCTGCCTCTGACGGATTTTCAAAACAGTCAAACTTCTCCTTAAAAGTGTCACTGTTAAGTTACAGAAACATCTCAAAAGTTTTGATCGGTCAGGGTCCAAGTGTTCAGACCCCCACCAATTGAAAGATATAGCCTGAGATCGAGAAGTGCTTAGGTGCACGCTTCTTTACTTTAGTTGCTTCACCCCATGCCATAGAGACCAGAGCAGGAGAATTATAGGGCTGAGCACGGTTTCTCCTCGCTGTTTTGTGCTAGAATAATACAAGCTCCAGAGACGTTCTTCGGGGCCTGTTACCAGTTAGCAGGGAGAAACACTCAGCAGGGCCCTTCGCACCATGGGTTCTAATGGTTGGTGGAAGTCTTAGCACCCAGACTCCTATTGATAAAAACACTTGACACGTCTCTATTACATGTAATGTAAAGTCCAACAGCATCCAACATAAAGTAGAAGAATCTTTAAGTCTTTATTCCATATCCAGGTACATGCAACATTTTTAACCAGTTAGGTTTTAATCAAGCATTTTAAATGTACTTGGATATGGAAACAATGGTGTAAAGTGAAACTGGCTCAGTTGCCCCTAGCAACCAATCAGATTCCACCTTTCATTCCTCACAGACTCTTTGGAAAATGAAAGGTGGAATCTGATTGGTTGCTAGGGGCAACTGAGCCAGTTTCACTTTACACCATGTTTGATAAATCTTCCCCCTATATGTCTATTTGCCTTCACTGGAATTGCTGGCATTCTAGCATACATCCCTCCATCCACCCGGCTCATTGATGTCTCTATCACATGTCAAAAATGTTCGAAAATGACAGCAATACTTTAACTTCTCATATGTAAAATGTAAAACAGGCACTGTTAGTCCTGGGGTAGAGGATTAGAGCCCCTATTTATGTAGCCAAATACTATAGCTGCCATTTTACCATATTGTTTGTTCCATTGTTTTTCTCCATCACAGCTGCAGAACAATGGAAATAATGGCGTGCTGGATCCCACGCATTCTATTTACATCACTGTTCCCACTAGGATAGACCACTGGTATCCAGTCGGGGAGTAAACTCAAGAAAGATGGCTAAACAATGCATAAAAAGTAAAAAAAAAAAAATACAATCAGAATTACATTAGGCAAAGAAGTTTCTGGTGGTGACGTAAAAAAAATGACCATCCTTACTCTCGACTGCAGATGAGCTTTCAACCTAGTCAGGGAAAGATCTTGGAGCAGGGAGAGAGAGGCTTTAGTAGTGTTTTGGTTAGGCAGGATTACTACAGAACCCAAAAGTCCTTTTCAGGCCTAAGATCCAGCAAAAAAGTCATCTCTGAAACCAAAGCCCTTCTCAGTGCTAAGAAATAGATGATATAACATCAGCATCAGCAGCTATATTCATTCCAGTACCCTGTGTGTACAAGTGACTTATAGTGTCCCTGTTTAACATCACTAAGGGCACGTTATACGTATTGTTCCAGTAGCCCACTAAGGGCACCTGATATATACTGTTTTAGTAACCCAGTAAAAGGCACGTGATACATATTGTCCCAGTAGCCCAGAAAAAGGCACGTCATACATACTGTTCCAGTAACGTTCGTACAGCATTACACGTGATACGCGCGAATAACATTACGTTCTACGGACGCACATTGGAATCATGTATGTAACAATGCGGAAGAAATCCGAACGAAATGTGTGAACATTGCCCTAAATGTTCGTAAAGTGTTCGCAAATATTTTTCCTTCGCAACTGCGGAGAGTGGCATTATACTGCGAATTTGGGGTGTTGGGTGCACCCAGGCATGCTCCCCCTGATGTCCCAGTGTCATTCCTGAGGTGTTGGCATCGTTTAGGGAGGTTTTATGAGGGACTTGGTGACCTCCAAGTGGTCGAATTTTGATTTCCAAGTGCCAAGATTTTTTTTTTCCCACAGACTATAATGGGATCGAATACTCGTTCGAATAGTCGAATATCGGTGCCTATTGTATTCGAATTCTCGAAAGTTGAATATTTCACTACTCGCTCATCTCTAGTAAGTACATGAATAATCTTTGTAGTTTGGGTATTTTCTGTGCCTTTAAGTCTTGTAAGAAATCCTGGGAAACCCCTTTTTATCTCATCTATACTCACATGAAAAAATCGTGTTTTTATTGACTCCTTCCACCTCCCACACGCGGGGTTGACCCAGTTCTGTAACCTTAATCAGAGTCTGAGTACATTGCAGCATGGAAATAATTTATTGACTCTTTTAAATTAAAAAGTAAAAAAAAAAAAAAAAAAAAAAAAACTCAGATTTTTTTCTTTAATGTGCCAAAAGAGAACAAGGAGCATCCAGGAGATTTCATGCAGTTTCTGCACAATAGTTTACTTAAGGAGGTGTTCCCTGAGGGTAAACATTTGAGCTGGATGTCTACCAGATGAGGAAACATGTGATAACATTAGCAAAAACAATCGGAGGCCGGGGACGTCCATTCATCAAGAAGTGACAGATCAGATGGGTAATATCCTCACATAATGCTGAGAACCATGAGAGGAAGCAGAGATACCTGCAGCCACTGAAAGGCTAAAACCTGGATGACTGGCTGCTAATATTTGTGTTATTGTATAATATTATGTCTGTCTGTCTATCTATCTATCTATCTATCTATCATCTATCTATCTATCTATCTATCTATCTATCTATCTATCTATCTATCTCCTATCTATCTATCTATCTATCTATCTATCTATCTATCTATCTATCTCCTATCTATCTATCTCCTATCTATCTATCTATCTATCTATCTATCTATCTATCTATCTCCTATCTATCTATCTATCTATCTATCTATCTATCTATCTATCTATCTATCATCTCCTATCTATCTATCTATCTATCTATCTATCTCCTATCTATCTATCTATCTATCTATCTATCTATCTATCTATCTATCTCCTATCTATCTATCTATCTATCTATCTATCTATCTATCTATCATCTATCTCCTATCTATCTATCTATCTATCTATCTATCTATCTATCTATCTATCTCCTATCTATCTATCTATCTATCTATCTATCTATCTATCTATCTCCTATCTATCTATCTATCTATCTATCTATCTATCTATCTATCTATCTATCTATCTCCTATCTATCTATCTATCTATCTATCTATCTATCTCCTATCTATCTATCTCCTATCTATCTATCTATCTATCTATCTATCTATCTCCTATCTATCTATCTATCTATCTATCTATCTATCTATCATCTCCTATCTATCTATCTATCTATCTATCTATCTATCTATCTATCTATCTATCTATATATCTATCTATCTATCTATCTATCTATCTATTATCTATCTGTCTATCTATCTATCTATCTATCTATCATCTCCTATCTATCTATCTATCTATCTATCTATCTATCTATCTATCTATCTATCTATCTCCTATCTATCTATCTATCTATCTATCTATCTATCTATCTATCTATCTCCTATCTATCTATCTATCTATCTATCTATCTATCTATCTATCATCTATCTCCTATCTATCTATCTATCTATCTATCTATCTATCTATCTATCTATCTCCTATCTATCTATCTATCTATCTATCTATCTATCTATCTGACCTACAGTATATGGCATCCTATGCCACAGTGGGGGGGGGGGGGGGGGGGCCTGCCCCCTGAGACCTCCTGATGCGGCCCGCGGCACCCCTGTGACGTGCACAGCTCTGGTGGGGCAGGAGCCGGCATACACAGCATCTTCCTGTGCCGGCTGCCAGACACAGGAGGATGCTGGGAGTGCCGTCTCCTTCCCCACCAGAGTGGCGCATGTCTTCCTTCTCCTCCGCCTGCAGGAGAACATTGGCACAGGCTACAGGGGAGTGAAGAGGACCTGGGCAGCTGTGGGAGGAAAGGTGAGTGGGATGTTAATTTTTTTATTTGGGACAGGCACTGGGGGTTAACTAGGCTACCAGGGACATGACTGGGGGGGTTAATTAGGCTACAAGGGACATGACTGGGGGGGGGGGTTAACTAGGCCTACCAGAGGCATCACTGGGGGGGTTACTAGACTACAAGGGGCATCACTGGGGGTTAACTACAATAGCAGGGGCACTAGGGGAACAATACTTTGCCTTGCCCCGGGTGCTGCAACCCCAGGCTACTAACTGCCGCGCACAGTATGCGGCCCTCAAATAATTTTATTAATGCCCGACTGG
The DNA here is from genome assembly GCF_027789765.1 of Dendropsophus ebraccatus. Taxonomy (NCBI): domain Eukaryota; kingdom Metazoa; phylum Chordata; class Amphibia; order Anura; family Hylidae; genus Dendropsophus; species Dendropsophus ebraccatus. The sequence goes on along the minus strand of NC_091459.1, from coordinate 128,525,835 downwards.
CCCTCGCAGTAGCGGATTATAATAGGTCCTTTTCGGGTGGTAGCCCGGGGCCCATGACCACCCAAACAGACTTATACTTTCAGTGGTGTATTGTCTCCTGGCTACAGTTCTGCCATGGTTTGCAAAAATCGCTTTTTTATTACAGTTTTGCATAAATCAGGACATCATGACATTATCTATACTGTACTATGAACACCACACTTGTGCTGCCATAGTTACAGTGGGGTTGGGGGGCTCAAGCTTGGTAAACAGCCCGGGGCCTATGGTAAAGTTAATTCGCCCCTGGGCCCTCGACATGGAAAAGGTTCCCCACCCCTGCTATACCACATTCCCCCACAGATATTACAGCTGGGCCTGTGGATCCTGCACACTCATAAGTTGCTGAAGCTGCTTCAGCATGAATACTGGGTTGGTTATAAATCTAGTGATTGGGCAGCCAAGGATTTGTCACAATCTGGTGGGGACACTCCTCTGTGAGTGTTGGGTGCTTTATCCTGCAGCTGGAAATCATGAAAGACAACACAATGTCCTGTACATATCACCGATCTGTTAGTGGCCGCATATTACTACTGGAATTGCCTCTAGTGATGGCTCCCCACATCATCACACCAGCAGGGGGCAATGTGTCCTCCCCACATCATCACACCAGCAGAGGGCAATGTGTCCTCCCCACATCATCACACCAGCAGGGGGCAATGTGTCCTCCCCACATCATTACACCAGCAGAGGGCAATGTGTCCTCCCCACATCATCACACCAGCAGGGGGCAGTGTGTCCTCTCCACATCATCACACCAGCAGAAGAACAGTGTCCTCTCAATATCATCACACCAGCAGAAGCAGTGTGTTTTTTCCACATCATCACACCAGCAGGGGGCAATGTGTTCTCCCCACATCATCACACCAGCAGAGGGCAATGTGTCTTACCCACATCATCACACCAGCAGAAGCAGGGTGTTCTACCCACATCAGTAAACTTCACTAAGCAAACCAACGGCACCGGTAACTGAAATATTGTAAGCAGAAAAATAGTAATAATATGTGGGTCAATGATAAGGGCCAAATTGTGATGGCTGTATGGCTGGTTCAGAGTATCTCCTGGCAGGTCTTGTGTGTGTGTGTATGGGGGGGGGTTGGGGGGTTCCAGTATGCAGTGGTTACTACCTACCTTCCTATCACACATCACTTTCCACTAAGGCTGTGTTCACACATAGGTTTTTGTTGCATTTTTGATGCATTTTTGGTGCTTTTACAAAGATCTTCCTGTAGACAATGTAGACAAAATGGTGCTATTTTAACGCAATTGTGCAACTCGCTGCAAAATATTGGGAAGAATTGCAGCAAAAATATAAAAAAATGCCATGTGTGAACACAGCTTTAGATCTGGATCTGCTGCTAACATCTGGGTGCCAGAGACTACAGGACATCATAAGATGTCTTGTGGAGGCCAGGTCTCGATAGCTCGGAGTTATTCTTGTGACATGAGAAGGGCCCATACAATGCTATACATATAAACATTCCTTAAAAATATCCAGGTCAATGTGGCAGCACGTTTTCCTTGTCTCCAGCTGGCAATAACACTTTGTATAAATGACCACCCTACCTATACACATATGATATTTACGGTAATAGTTGTGGACATCTATCTAGCACAGCAATGAGTATATTTAAAGGGGTTGTCCAGCGGAAAAATTTTTCTTTCAAATCAACTGGTGTCAGAAAATTTCAAGTCTTTCCATACTTATTAGCTGCTGTATGTCATGCAGGAAGTGTTGTTTTATTTTCAGTCTGACACAGTGCTCTCTGCTGACATCTCTGGCCGAGACAGGAACTGTCCAGAGCAGGAGAGGTTTTCTAAGGGGATTTATAGAAAACCGAGACAAAGTTCCTGTCTCGACCAGAGATGTCAGCAGAAAGCATGGTGTCAGACTGAAAATAAAACAACATTTCCTGCAGGACATACAGTAGCTAATAAGTATGGGAATACTTGAGATTTTTTTTAATAGAAGTAAATCACAAATCTATATAACTTTCTCACACCAGTTGATTTGAAAGGAAAAGATTTTCACTGGACAACCCCTTTAAGGGGTACTCAAGAAAAAAAAAAAAAAAAAGTGTCCACACAGGTCCTGAAAGGAGAGAGGTGGCAGCAGAGAGCACTGTATCAGACTGGGAAGAATATACCACTTCCTACTGGACATACAGCAGCTGATAAGTACTGGAAGACTGGAGATTTTTTTTTTTATGTAAGTAATTTACAAATCTGTACAACTTTCTGACACTAGCTAGTTTAAAGTGACTGTACCACCAGACTCAGGCTGAAGCACTGGAGGCGGGCCGACCCACCTTTAGTGGGAGGAAACCCCCGTCCCTCTATGATAGAGTTCCATTGATTCTAATGGAGTCACATCATGTAGGGGCTGGGGTTTCTTCCCACTGGGGGTGGGTCGGCCCGCCTCCAGTGCTTCAGCCTGGGCCTGTTGGTACAGCCACTTTAAACACAATTTTACTCTGGAGTACCCCTTTAAGCTCTTTTTATAAAATATATGTTCCTTTTGACCTGAAAACCTTTATCCATTAGCTGACACTAACATGTAATTTCTTACTGTATAATCACCTCAGTGATCCTAAGACTACATCATGCAGTAATGACTCACTTAGGCTGCAAACACACACAGCTTTTTTTTTTCTTTTTTTTTTTTAAGGAAAACTGCCACTACAGTTTTTGTGCCAAAATCAGAAGTGGATCCAAGAGGAAAGAGAAGTACAAATCCTCTCCTTATATTGTCCATCCCATTGAATCCACCTCTGGCTTTGGCACAAGAAATGCAGCAGCAGTTCCCCCCCCCCCCAAAAAAAAAAAGTTGTGTGTGTTTAAAGCCTTAGGGTCCTATTCCACGGGCCGATGGAGGCCCGATCAATAATATAAACGAGCGATGATCTGCTAGATTAGCGTTCGTATACTGGGCCTATTTCACGGCCCCATAATCGTTTAGCGAGGGCTGCAGGGACATCGTTACCGATGTCCTTGCAGCCCTTGTTTAAACACCATACATTACCTACACATCTTGCAGGTCTTCTCCTGCGCTCCTTCTTCCTCCCGGTCCCGCGCACAGCAGCAGCTTCGGAGGGTTCTCTCTGTGCTGACAGGCCGCTCAGCCAATCACTGGCCGCGGCGGTCCTGGCCAGTGATTGGCTGAGCGGTCTGTCAGCTAAGACAGGCAGCACCGAAGCTGCTGCTGTGTGCGCAGGACTAGGAGGAAGAAGGAGCGCAGGAGAAGACCTGCAACATGTGTAGGTAATGTATGGTGCCTGTGAGATCATCGGTCACCCGCCGCGCACCGCTATTCCACGCAGCGATGCGCAGTCGGTGCTCGATGATTTTAGGTTTGAACCTAAATAAACGATCAACCGATGACACGATCATCGACTGATTTTTGTCTCTATTCCATGGAGCGATTATCGTCCGAGACTCGCTGCGGATCCCGGCCCTGTGTACTCAATGGCAGACAAACTGATGTACATCCTTGCTGCGAGTTTGTCCACAGCCTGCCCTGTTAACCCCCCGGCTGCCGGAGACTATACGTCACCTGATCCCGGCTCCGGCTTCCTCCGGCTTGCTTCGGGGCTCCCGACGTCTTCACGGCCTGCTCGGACGATCAGTGCGCTGCGGCGTGGCTGGGGGGATAACGGGGCAGGCTGCGGACAAACTCGCAGCAGGGATGTACATCCCTGCTGCGAGTTTGTCTGCCAATGAGTACACAGGGCCAGGATCTCGCTGCAGATACGGCAAGTGTGTTTGTTCCCTTTAACTAAATTAACTATGCTGAAACAGGATACAGTGTAAAAGATAGGAAAAAAATACAATGTGAATCCAGCCTTACTGTATATACCAACCAGCAGACTATAATCCTTCTACATCTCTAACCACAACCATTTCACAGACACCTTCTACACACATCACATCTGCTCAGCAAAAACATCAGCAAATGCTATAGCCCAAAAACCAACTCTTTTAATACAGATCATTTTAACATGTAAACAGCTGGAAAGACAGGCTGTGTGTATAATTTTATGGTATGACAATAGAATTTTACTGTGTGTAAATTACTAGATGTGTTATGATTGTATTTAATGGTGCTCAATAGTAAAAAAAAAAAGAAGAAAAACTGCCTGTCTATTGTCTGTTTTATTGCCCAAAATACTGCATGGAAACGTGGCCAAAGGATAATCAGATCAGCACTTCTAGTCACTGGTGATTCTGAAACATTATTGATGTATTATTACTTCTCTAAAACCTGATGGCGATAATCTCAGTAGAGCAGGATGGAAGGTGTACAAACTCTAAGGCCCCGTTCCCACTGAGTAAAGGTAGCGGAATTCCGCGACAGAATTGTCCGCCGCGGAATGCCGTTAGCCTCCCGCTCATAATGGGAGTCTATGGGAGGCGCGCGCTCCTGCTCTATACGTGCTGAAGAATGAATATGTTCCGCTACCTTTGCTCAGTGAGAACGGGGCCTAAGAAGTAGAAATATAGGTATAATGGGAAAGATTTATCAAACATGGTGTAGAGTGAAACTGGCTCAGTTGCCCCTAGCAACCAATCAGATTCCACCTTTCATTTTCCAAAGAGTCTGTGAGGAATGAAAGGTGGAATCTGATTGGTTGCTAGGGGCAACTGAGCCAGTTTCACTTTACACCATGGGGGAGATTTATCAAACATGGTGTAAAGTGAAACTGGCTCAGTTGCCCCTAGCAACCAATCAGATTCCACCTTTCAATCCTCACAGACTCTTTTGAAAATGAAAGGTGGAATCTGATTGGTTGCTAGGGGCAACTGAGCCAGTTTTACTTTACACCATGTTTGATAAATCTATCCCAATTAGTGCATATTAATAGATCACCCTCTAAGTAAAGCTAGTGTCACCATTTTACATCTCCTTATCATTTTGAGTCTCCAACCATTTCTGAAACAATATTTAAAAGTGTTTCTCCGGGACATAAAGAAGTCAGAAAAGTGCTACAAAATGTTTATATGTGCATCAATAAAGATATGCTAATACCTTTCATTCTTTGCATCTTGGCTATATAAATAAATGTCTCTGATTCTAAAGGCCATATTACTTCCTGCTTAGCAGAGAAAGGTTTGGACCTTAAATGGGTGCTCCCACCCTATGGAGCCTGTGGCCTTTGCTAAACTATCGATTTCCTTTTTTATTATTGAAAACATAATTGCCCCAACGTGTTTCCCCATGTATTTACAATGTTCTTCAGTGGACTATTAAAGATAAACAGCAGAGGACTTCAATACAATTTTTTTTTCTTACATGTTTACATCATAGGAAAAAAAAAGTTTGTCACCCTCTCTGTACTGGCAATGTGCAATATCTACAGAAACATCTGTCTATGGTAGGGTGACCTCTTCTTTTGAAGGTGGCTCTGCTTTGGCTAGTAAGAGTTAAGCTGTTTCTGGAAGAGAACTAGTTTGCATAAGTGGTGGTAACCCCCGGTGATGTGTCGGAGGATCAGGTAGATGGTAGTGTGTGACACCACTGGTGGTTGGCCGAGATACAGCCTGACCTTAAAATATTATCTCGTGACGCCAATGCCAGGGAGGCACACAGATGTGGAGGCACACCTGTTTTTATTTTAGAAGGCTGGGTGTACCCTTTTCCCCTGTAGACAGTATACTGCTACGGGGTCCCTTGGGTTAGTGTAGTCACGGATGGCCGGAGTGGTGCCACCCACAGAAAGGGGAAATGTCCCAAGGCTGCAGTGTATTCTGTGTCAGTGTGGGATGAAGAATCACAGAGTCATTTCATCATAAATATGCTTGGTTTTACTCGAAAGGTACTTGTCTCCAGCAAGACATACAGCTTTGAAAGTATTGACCTTTTAGTCTTCACCCGTCCTATGAGGGTGACACAAGGCCCCAGACCTTGTTACCTGGGATGAGCGGAATGCTGAGGGTTCCCTGCTGACAACCACGCTACAAGATAGAGTTCCTAGGCCTTAGCAACTTTGCTCTATCCGGATCAGTTCCTAGCTTACTGCTGTCTGTGGATACTGTCCTGCACTGTTACTCTCCTAGTCTGCGGCGTGGGTTGAGGTTGTCTCTGACTTGTCCTCTCTTGTAAGAGTTTAACACTGCATAGTGTTGTGTAGCGTGATCAGAGAAGAAACTGTTAGCTGTGTCTTGTCTTGCTTCCCACCCATACGGGGATCTGACTAAGACTGAACATGAGTAGGGGACCTGGCAGAGGGCCAAGGCCCAGAGAGGACCCCTGTAGAGTGCTGTCTAGCTTGTGTCCTTCCTCTACAATGTCCAGCTCAAAAGACTTGTGCACTTCCTCTACCCATGTGACTTCCTTCCTCAGCAGATCTAAAGTGCACTGTGAGAAGGTGAAGAGTGCAACAGAAGAAGTAAAGAGAGAGAAGAACAGATTCCTATAGGTCCACAGATCCATGTGATATACAAATAAACAATAACCCTTTACATACTTCAGCCGTGTAGCATCTGAATACATACATCTAATACAGCGACATCTAGTGGCGAAACTTTATCGCTACCTTCATCACCACTTTTGCACAATAAGTACAAGCTTTTACCAAGGATGTAACCAATAGCAGCAGCCGTGGTAGGACACCACACATACCCTTTTACTATGGAATATGTCCCCAATAAGAAGCAGTATCTTCAATGATCTAGAAAGGAAGGGAAGTGGCAGCCAATGTTGCCCTCTCAGCAGTCCCTTATGGCGCACACATCACAGTGGATGACACTGAATAATCTCAGCTGCCTGGTGGTTTACATTGTGCAGCTAGAATGTAAGAATTGGATAGAATTGAATGTAAAATTTGCTTTATCTTCTGTTTCAGCCCTTCTAAGCTGCGTAGATCAAAGTGACATATCAAACAAACGCACTTGTTAAACGGCCAAATTCCTGGAGTCTGCATCAGCAGCCAATCGTTCCCCGCCTCGTCTCTCTCCTCGGAGATTTTAATTCTTATCGGGACTAGTTTTCCTCTTTCTATGTGAACTCTTTTTCAGGGCTTACAGCATCTATCCTGATTGCAATAGAAGACGACATCTGCAACATGTTCTCAGTCACTACCATCAGCCTGGTGATTTGCCTATCTGCAATGCTTCATATGTCAGATGGAAAAGTAAGTAAGTAGCGATAGCAGGGACCAGCCTAAGAAATAAGGACTGGACTTCTATGCTGCACTGGCATGTACATATTCTCTAGAATAGATTTAGGCCAGGTTCACACTACGTAAAAAAACACGGCCGTTATTTGTGCAATTATGGCCGTTTGTATGAAATATGGCCGTGTTTTTTACGTAGTGTGAACCTGGCCTTACTGTATGTTTGTGCTGATGGTCCCACTGTGCCTTTCCGATGTATGTATATATATATATATATATATATATATATATATATGTTGGGGGTTGGAATTTCTCTAAGTAGAGGTGATATGACTTGAATAGCACTACAGACTCTATGTAGTATGCTAAACCCTGATGGTGAGTGGCGTGCCCTCTAGATCACCTTCAGTTGTTGTTATACTTTTATTTATTTACTTATATACTTTTTGCTATGAAAATTTTTTAAAACAAGATGAATGAGCTAAATTCTACGACCACAAAATGTCTTCTTTTTTTTTGGGGGGGGGGGGGGGGCTGTTTGATGGCCGTTCTTTTTAGATGTCGTAATTTTGTGGCCGAATAACATCTGATATTTCCAAACAACTGCCGGTATTCCAAAAATAATATCTGTTGTATTGAAATAACGGACGTTATTTGGACAAAACAATGACCGTCAAAAAAAAAAAAAAAAAAGGCCATCAAACAGCCAAAAAACATTGGGGAACATTTATCAAGGGCTTTGTGCCTATTCTTAAGCAAATAAATAGATTTTTCACCCATTTATGATCCAGTATTGGACGGGCGAATATTTTGAAGATGCAACTTTTCTTAATCTGCCTGGTTTGAGAGTTCACCCCCCAAAAAATCACATAATCCGTGATTTGTGCCCAATTTATCATCTTTTTCAAAAGAAAATATACTTCACACTTCAGTTACGGCTGGGGGTTACAAAAACAATATGGTACGCTCGGCCACTGTTTGTAGGATGTTTGTCTTCGGTCATTAACAGTTGGTCAGATGAGTCCCTCGCCACCTGTTGTTATCTGTGAGTTTCTCTAGAAATCCATCAGAACTGTGCACTTGGCTCCCTGAGGTGAGAAGAGAAACAAATCCGGCTGTACTGCTGAAATACCATAAAACACTATATAGAATATTATACAGATACCGGTATTCAGATATTTGACCGCTTGTGAACTGGAGTGGGGGCACAAAAACACACACATACACACGCACACACACAATATTAATGTTTTTATATGATTTGGTTTTGAAAAGAGAATAGATAGACAGGAGATAGGTAGATAGATAGATAGATAGATAGATAGATAGATAGATAGATAGATAGATAGATAGATAGATAATAGATAGATAGAGTACATAAAGCAAGAAATTATTATCCATCTTTTACATATTGTATATATATATATATATATATACAGTGGTACCTTGGTTTAAGAGTAACTTGGTTTAAGAGCGTTTTGATATAAGAGATCACAGTTTTTCAAAATTATGACTTGGTTTAAGAGCATTGCTTTGGTTTAAGAGCTCCCTGTACTGTGGGAGCGCGCATGGAGGAGGGGCATGGTCTGCATAGCGGGGTCTACAGCCCTGTACTCAGACCCAGAAGGTCTTCCTCACCTTCCAAATCATACCAGATGCACTTCAGGCTGGGGCTTACATCAGGGGACAGGACTGTGGAGGTAATCTCTCCATAGCTGTAACCCCTCTCTCCCCGGACAGAGAGTGCTGCTATACTGTGCCCACACATCTGCCCTGTTCATTCCTTCATGCTCTCTGCAGTCTCTGTCTGCCCTTGTATCTACCATCCTCTCCATTACTGTACAGTAACCTATAATAACACATATTCTGCTGTTTCTGAATGTTTGTTTCATTAATTTTACATGTTATTCAGAATAATAAATCATTATTTTTGGAGTGTGGAACCAATTGTCTGCATTTCTGTGATTTCTTATGGGAAAATTTGCTTTGGTTTAAGAGTGGATTTGGATTACAAGCACGGTCCCGGAACGAATTATGCTCGTAATCCAAGGCACCACTGTATATATATATATATATAGTAATATAGACAGCACCACAAGAGGTAAAGGATAGAATGCCAGCAGACGGATCTCAGACCAAGGATCAAAGTTCAGCTATCAGCAAATACTCTGCAGCACTCCAAGGTTGCGTGAAAAAACGTGAAGAAATGTATTCCATAAACAAAATTCACAGCAGACAAGGTGAAAAGGAACACGACGTTTCGGCGTACCTTACCCCATTTTCAAGTGCCTTGAAAAATGCCGTAAGGTACGCCGAAACGTTGTGTTCCTTTTCACCTTGTCTGCTGTGAATTTTGTTTATGGAATAAATTTCTTCACGTTTTTTTCACGCAACCTTGGAGTGCTGCTGAGTATTTGCTGATATATATATATATATATATATATATATATATATTTTGATAGATTAGTTGTCTGCCACTTCCCGTACAGCCAGGTCCTCCCTATTTCCTCCACACTTCCATCTCTGTCTCCCAGTAATATATAAATCCATGACGTGAGAATATTAGGAGGACAGAATTTAGTGATTGTTAATTGTTGTCATTAAGTAGAGTATTGTACCGGTGACTGTGTGACATACATTTCCTTGGCCTGAACAATGGGTAAATAGAGTGTAATTTCATGCCTGAGCAGAGTGTGCCCGCCGTGCATTGTTTTGGTGCAACAGCTCTCATGCCAGAGGGTCAACCATTCACACCACAACAAAAGAGGCCTCAGTTATGGAGGGCAGCGGGCACTGTATGTTGTGGGGAATCAGGCACAGGCCATTGTGAGCCACACGCTACTGTATTAGCGTTTGTACTCAGCTACAATATTGGTAGTAGTTGTAGCATTTCATTTTTTTATGCTATTATACAATGAAAGAGCTACTATACATTGATAATATATGTAATCCACCTTCAATTTAATATTTACATTAATACTAGTAATAATAATAATAATAATAATAATAATAATAATAATAATAATAGTAATCAACAAAAGTATTGACTATTGTATTAATCATACACTTAGTTTTGATCATAGATGATGAACACAAAATACTTATAAGCAGTGCCCTTATTCTTTATGAGCAACAAGAACAACAAGAACAACAACAAGAACAACATTAATAATAATAATAATAATAATAATAATAATAATAATAATAATAATAACAGCAACAACAATACATTAAGTATTATCATTATTATACATTATTATTTCTATTATTCATCTATTAAGTAGTATTTATAAAGTTCTAATAAACTATCAATGTTTATTATTGGCATTCTTCTACAGCTGTCATTATTTTTAGTTATTACTAGTACATATACTAAAAAATTATACTACTAAAAATAATACTGACAATAATGCAGATGATGAGGGTGTTATTATTATTATTATTATTATTATTATTATTATTATTATCTTACTACTCATATATATTCTTTTTTTGTTAGTGTTTTTATTATTATTATTATTATTATTATTATTATTATTATATTAATTTGTAAAGAAATTTTAAGACATTCATGCTAATTAAAATAATAGTATTGTAATATTTGTGTTGTTCTTTAGTAGTGATAAAAAAAATTAAATAATAATAATAATAATAATAATTATTATTATTATTATTATTATATATATATATATATATATATATATATATATATATATATATATATTTATTTTATTTTTTTATTTTATTAGGCACAATAGTCAATAGTTTACATCTTAAACTATTAAAATACTGATATTATGAGATATATATCTTTGGTATATAAAGAGTCTCAAAAGCATGCCTATCGACATTTTTCTTTTTAGAGTAGCAATGTTGAAAGTTCTTTGTCAAGTCCATATTTTCAGATGAAGATTGTTTCATCAGGATTACTTGGTCATTCTCTTATTACATGTACCATAAACCTTATAACTAAACAAACAACTTTAACTTTAGTAGTTCACATAATTCAGATGGTGTAGGAAGAGAGTCTGTTAGTCTCGTAAAAGGCATTTCTTATATGCTAGAAGAGTAATATCTATTCCTTTCACCACTATTACCGTCCGAGAGTTTGATAAATTTCATGTCGGTATATAATGAAACAGACATCTTGTTGGTGAGAGCTGAATTTCTTTTTCCCATAGTTTTATAAAAGCCATGCATTTTTTATATTATTATTATTATTAACCTCTCAATGTCTGTCAATATCACTTTTTACAGCAGTTCAGCAGTCGTTGTGTATAGAGCACATACATCTTATCATATCTATAAACAGTGGCGTAGCTACCATAGAGGCAGAGTAGGCAGTTGCTATGGGCCCGTACAGGAGGGGGGCCCTGGGAAGAAGGTAGGAGCATGTGTCCTTCTGCTTAACCCCTTATGTACTGCAGTGTGTAAGTGACCCAATGTTTACTTACATGCTGCAACACAAAAAAGGGTTAACAAGCAGATGACAGAGATCTCCGCTTCACTGCACTGATAAGCTCTGACCTCTGTTCTCCAGCTTCTAGAGCTCCAAAATGTGCCGAGCTCTGTGCACGAGCAGTAAAGCATATATATATGTATATATATATATATATATATATATATATATATATATATATATATATATATACAGTGCTTTGTGTTGTGCATAAGGGAGGGGGGGCCCTTACCATTTTTTCCTACGGGCCCCGTGAATCCTAGCTATGCCCCTGTCTATAAACAAGAAATTTAACAATGTTAATATTTTTTTTCTTTTCTCTTTTAATAGAAAAAGTATGGACCAAAAAAGAACAAGTACCTGGAGGAGGTGAGTTCTGCTCTTGTGCTCTTGTTTTTTTGTTCTATTGCATTATACAGAAGGAAAGAATTGATTGAAGAACTCTTTGATATCATTTCTAGCTAGAGTGAAGTGCTACAAGTTCAACTATGTTAGCTGAAATGAGAAAAACCCTTTAAGGGTAGCTTCACACGTACCGGATCCGCTTCGGATTTCACGCTGTGAGTTTGCAGCAAAATCCGCTGCGGATCCTGGTAGTGTGAAGGTCTATGGGGTTACATATCCACAGCAGAATTTTCATTCCACTTCGGGTATGTAACCCGACCCCTTTAACCCCAAGCCGCCCGTAGCCCCCGACCCGGAGCATACATTACCTGCTCGGCGCCACGGCTGTGTGAGGCCCCCGGCTCCCGTCGGTCCCCATCAGCCAATCAGTGCTGCCGTGCACTGATTGGCTTATGAGGAGTGAGGGGATCAGGGCGGCAGGAGTTAAAGGGGCCGGGTCACATACTGGCAGCGGAATGAAAATTCTCACAGCGTGAAATCAGCTTCGGATCCGGTACGTGTGAAGCTACCCTAAGAAGTCTCAAAATGTGCTAGAAAGGGGATGATAGAGAGATGGGGTAATGAGAGCACGGCTAGGTAACCAGGAACTTAGCAACATGAGTTAGAAAAAACAAGTGTGTAATAACGGAGTAAAAATAAGCTACGTGGCCAAGATTAAGATCTGGTAAAGGAGATTAAGAACAGCCGGATTTGAAGAACTTAGTAAATAATTTAAATATTCCGACCAGCCAAGCATTCCGTAACACAGGTGAGCAAATCGGTTTTAATTTTGCTCCACAATTTCAGAATTTGTCCAAGTCTGATTTTTGTGTTTGTGTGTGATATATATTTATATGGGTATGATGCTTATCAGTTAATATATAGCTCTGATCGGATGCTGCAGTGGCTAAAAGAACCAATCATTAGTTATGAAGCCAGATGCCAGCACACTGACCGGGCGCACAAGTTACAGTTACTGACTGGGGGCGGCTTTTAAAATGTAGACTGACCAGGCTTCTGCACTCCCCCCAATAGTTTCCTAACCCAACTCTAGAAAGTAGATGACTCCATCAAGTAGGTAGATAGTTCTTCTTGTAGGTAGGTAATGCCCCCAAGAAGCTGGTACCCTGCTAGTAGTTTTCTACCCCCTCCAGATAGGTAACTCCCACTGTAGGTACAAAGGTCCCCCGCTGTAATTTCCTAGCTCTTCCAGTTGGTCATTAGCTCCCACAATAGGTAGTTAGGCCCCCACAGATGGGAGATAGGTCCTAGTAGGTAGAGCCCTCAGTGGATAGATAGCCACACAGTAAGTAAATAGGTACCCTGATTCGCTAGATAAGTGGCAACAGTAGATAAATAATCCCCCCTCTAGGTATATAACCAGTTACAGAGGTAAACAGTTATGCTGTATACATTGCAGCTTACCTGCTCAGTGGAGGCACTGGTTAGGTGCTCTACCACAGGACCGGCTCCAGGTTTTTGCAGGCCCTTGGAGCCTCACACACATTGCTGACACATATACTACTGACTGACACACACATTACCGACTGACACACACATTACTGACTGACACACACATTACTGACTGACACACACACACATTACCGACTGACACACACATTACTGACTGACACACACATTACTGACTGAAACACACACAATACTAACTGACACACACACACACACTACTGACCAACACACACACACACACAGTACTAACTAACACACACACACACACACATTACTGACCGACACACACACATTACTAACTGACACACACACAAACAGCACTTACAGCTCAGTCTTCTCCCTCATCCTCTCTTCTGGACCGATCTAGACACTATAGTATTGAGGACCTGTGGGTCATGTGATCAGTTCCTTCATCCCTCTCTCTCTGCAGGAGGCTGGCAGGTCCTGCTCTTTCTCTGTCTTCTGATGTTCAGCCCCTCACCTTGCACTACAGTAAGGAGGCTGAACATTAGAACACCGGGCCCCTCTCCCTCTCTGGTCCCCTAAGGGCACTGTGGGCCCCGACACTTGCCCGGGTAAGCCCTGTGCTGATGCCGGCCCTGCTGTCCCACATAGGTAGTGGACCATGGCCTCCTTCTAATGTATGGTGCCCAGATGAAGAAAAGATGAAGCTGTGGCAGTGAAAATGCAGGACAAGATTTTTTGGGATACCAGTAGAAGCTTCTTTTTTCTTTTGCTGCTATTTTTTCCCATTTCCCCTCACAAATATTTTTTTTCTGGTTTTGCAATAATATGCTAGAAGCAATAAAACATTTGAGGATCTTAGAAGGAGATGAGGAAAAAACAAAAGGGACAAATGTAAATTAGTTTGCGCTTGAAGAAAGTATTATAATACCCATCATATTTACTGTATTCTTTATTACAGGATAAATATCCCCACGTGCTTCCTGTGACCGAGGACGATAAAACTGAGATAGCCAATGCCCACAATGATCTAAGAAGGAACGTGTGGCCATCAGCTGCCAACATGTATAAAATAGTAGGTTACCCTATTATTATACAGACACAAATCTAAAATGTTTTAGGATCCTTAAAGTGTCCCTGTCGTTATAACTTTCAAAATCTAAATCAGCAGTAGATGTGATATAAAGCAAGTTTGCATTATACATTTATTATTATTATTATTATTATTATTATTTTAGTTATCATGGAGAAATTGGCATTTCCTGTTTTCTGACTTTTTTTTCTCAAGAAACAAGAAAAATAGTCAGAAAACAGGAAGTCCTGTGTATCCCAGGCAATCTGAGTGCTCACAGAGAGAAGGCAGTCATGTGACAGATAGCCCCATTGAGCCATGACTATGTACTAGCCAGAATTTAGGTGTTTAGTCTGTTTTTTTCAACCAGCACAAGTCAAAAAATCTGCCTTCAGGAGAGTGGACCTGAATTTCTGGTAAGTATAGCTTTGTTTAACAGCATCATAACAATAACAAAAAAAAATTATGAATGTATATTGCAAACTTGCCTTATTTCTCATCTACTGTTGATTTAGATTTTTAAAGTTATAACGACAGGGGCACTTTAAATCTAGAATGATTATATTTATTACCAAATCACATGTATCTCCAGGAAGGACCAAAACTACAAACTGAGCAGTGGGAAAATGTCTTAAAGGGGTACTCTGGAGAAAATTTTTTTTTTCAAATAAAAGTTTTACAAATATTCAAATTGATAAATTTAATAAAAATCTCAAGTCTTCAAGCTGCTGTATGTCCTGCAGAAAGTGGTGTATTCTTACCAGTCTGACACAGTGCTCTCTCTGCTTTGTCCATGTCAGGAACTGTCCAGAGCAGTAGCAAATCCCCATAGAAAACCTCTCCTGCTCTGGACAGTTCCTGACATGGACAGAGGTGGCAGCAGAGAGCACTGTGTCAGACTGGAAAGAATACACCACTTCCTGCAAGACGTACAGCAGCTGATAAGTACTGGAAGACTGGAGATTTTTAAATAGAAGTAATTTACATATCATTATAGCTTTTATTCTATTTATCCCTTAATTTGGGTAGATTTCTTGAAAGCTTTTTTTTTTTTTTTCTTTAAAGTGAATGTATCAACTAAATTTAAATTTTTTATATTTAGATGCAGACACTGAAAAATATTCCTTTTTGTAAACTGTTTTTATTTTTTGATGGTTGTTATGGGAGCAGCCATCTAATTTGAGCAGTTTTAAACAGCGTTAAAGGGGTTGTCCATTAAAAATCCTTTTCTTTTCAATCAGCTGATAGCAGAAAGTTATATAGATTTGTAATTTACTTCTATTAAAAAATCTCAAGTCTTCCTGTACTTATTAGCTACTATATGTCCTGCAGGAAATATTGTTTTATTTTCAGTCTGATACAGTGCTCTCTGCTGCTATCTCTGGCCGAGACAGGAACTCTGTCTCAGTTTTCTATTAATCCCCATAGAAAACCTCTCCTGCTCTGGGCAGTTCCTGTCTTGGCCAGAGATGTAAGCAGAGATGACTGAAAATAAAACAACATTTCCTGCAGGACATATAGAAGCCAATAAGTATGGGAACGCTTAAGATTTTTTAGTAGAAGTAAATTACAAATCTGTATAACTTTCTGACACCAGTTGATTTGATTGGACAACCTCTTTAAGTGATATACTTTATAGGAAACCCCATGGACATAGACACAATGAATATCTCCAGACCTCAGTTTTCCCCTGTAATGCATTTTCCTACCACTCTAATTCATCAGGATATCTAAGATAGATCTGCAGCAGTACTTTATGACCAAGTTTCTTTAAATCTAAACTATTAAACTTGCTATATTGTTTATAAGGAAAATAGTTCAGTTGTTCTGTTTATCTCTATCTGTTCTAAGGTTTGGAATGAAGAAGCTGCATTTAATGCAATGAAGCATGCGGCAAAGTGTGTTAAAGGACACAGCGATATTAAATGTAGAGAGATAACACGTAAGTATGAAATATGCTATAATAGAGTTATATAGAGATGGGCAAAGCACTCAGAAATTCACTTTGCTAAATTCGAGGATTTCACTGCAAATTCGCGAATATTCGCAAATCTAACCTAAACGAATCACTACAGTTAAACAATTGTTTAGATGAAGCAAAATTCTCTGCAAACTAGCAAAAATTCATCAACATAAAGCATGTTTTCTTTTTAGTTTTGCTTTAAAAAAAAAAAAAAAAAAATAGCAAAACAAGAAAAAAAATATGCTGTTTTAAGTTACTATACTGTTAATCAATTTCTTAATATAATAGAATAGAGGATCCCTTTCCCGTCTACTGCATTATAGCAGGAAATTGATTAACAGTATATTAACTTAAAACAGCATATTTTCACTTCAGTTTTGCTATTGTGAACGTAAAATAGCTAAATTAGAATACAGATTTCCGGGATTAAGTAAATATAAGCCAAAATCTGGAGCAGTATTGTGGTGTCCCACCACTGGTATTTTTCTCTTCTTCTGTGCACCTGTCAAAAAGCTTTTCACTCAGGTTAAGTAATGGATCAAGTATTCACTTTCCCCACTAGGTGTCAGTATTCCTTATGTACTTATTTCTATGCACAGCTGAAGAAGGTCATGGGTTAATGTTTGTTGTACCATGTGTTATGTGCTGACCACCAGGAGGTGCCCTTTTCCTCTCTACCTATCCTCTCTATTCTTTTTCCTGCACATACTAATCCCCACCACTCACAGGCAGGCACACAAAAAGCCCCTGTAGGAGGAGTTTCACTGGTGGAGGAAGTGCAGGGAAGTCCTACTTAGATTCTCAGTGAGAGAGGACACAAAACACAACAGTTCCTACGGAAGTTAAGCCAGGGCCTGGCCGATGCCAGGTCCTATGTCAGGGACACTACAGTTAGTTGAAGAAAAAAAAAAAAAAAACTTGGCAGCACATCTATGCCTCTGTAACAGAAAGTGCAACAGCAACCCACAGGTCCAAGGGCTTACCGTACATACTCCGATTTTAGCAAACTATTTGATCAAAGTGAACCATGTCACCATGCTAAAGGGGAACTCCAGGTAGAGGTTAAAAAAAAAATGAAAATTCTGCTGAAGCATATAGCATTACTTACCTGTCTATCCCAGTTTTAAAACTACCATAAAATCCTTTTTTTTGCGCATGTGTGTGTGGGGGAGGTTGTTCTATATTGTGTTTCTGTACTTCCTGGTTGAGCAGTTTTCAGAATACAGTACTGGTTCCAGAATGCAATGCTTTACCTTAGCTGTTCATCACAGTTCTCCACCCTTCCCATTCCCCACCCAAATCTGTTGCAGAACATCTAGGCTGTGTTCACACATTGCAGTTTCATTGTGTTACTGAATCATTTGCAGTACTTTATCATTTCATTGTGGTTCCATCCACACAGTGCGCTGTATTCTCTCCCTGTAACACCACACAGCACATTGTATTCTCTACCTGTAACACCACACAGCACACTGTATTCTCTACCTGTAACACCACACAGCACACTGTATTCTCTACCTGTAACACCACACAGCACGCTGTATTCTCTACCTGTAACACCACACAGCACACTGTATTCTCTACCTGTAACACCACATAGCACTGTATAACCTACCTGTAACACCACACAGCACGCTGTATTCTTTACCTGTAACACCACACAGCGCTGTATTCTCTACCTGTAACACCACACAGCACGCTGTATTCTCTACCTGTAACACTACACAGCACACTGTATTCTCTACCTGTAACACCACACAGCACACTGTATTCTTTACTTGTAACACCACACAGCACACTGTATTCTCTACCTGTAACAGCACACAGCGAACTGTATCCTCTACCTGTAACACCACACAGCGCTGTATTCTCTACCTGTAACACCACACAGGACGCTGTATTCTCTACCTGTAACACCACACAGCACGCTGTATTCTCTACCTGTAATACCACACAGCACGCTGTATTCTCTACCTGTAACATCACACAGCACGGTGTATTCTCTACCTGTAACACCACACAGCATGCTGTACTCTCTACCTGTAACACCACACAGCACACAGTATTCTCTACCTGTAACACCACACAGCACACTGTATGTTCTGCCTGTAACACCACACAGTGCGCTGTATTCTCTCCCTGTAACACCACGCAGCACACTATATTCTCTGCCTGTAACAGCACACAGCACGCTGTATTCTCTACCTGTAACAGCACACAGCACGCTGTATTCTCTACCTGTAACACCACACAGCACGCTGTATTCTCTACCTGTAACACCACACAGCACGCTGTATTCTCTACCTGTAACAGCACACAGCACGCTGTATTCTCTACCTGTAACACCACACAGCACGCTGTATTCTCTACCTGTAACACCACACAGCACGCTGTATTCTCTACCTGTAACAGCACACAGCACGCTGTATTCTCTACCTGTAACACCACACAGCACCCTGTATTCTGTACCTGTAACACCACACAGCACACTGTATGTTCTGCCTGTAACACCACGCAGCACGCTGTATTCTCTCCCTGTAACACCACACAGCACACTGTATTCTCTGCCTGTAACACCACACAGCACGCTGTATTCTCTACCTGTAACACCACACAGCATGCTGTATTCTCTACCTGTTACACCACACAGCACCCTGTATTATCTACCTGTAACACCACACAGTGCTGTATTCTCTACCTGTAACACCACACAGAATGCTGTATTCTCTACTTGTAACGCCAATATTGGAATAAAGTATAAAACTTTTTGATTTTTTTTTTCCTTTTCATTTTCACGCACATATTATACATAGCATCTTTTATCTTTGAAGTTGAGCCCCACATAAAGGACTTTATCTGATATTAGCTTACATGAGATATACTGTTTATGCCTCGTTTATTGTGCAGGTTGGATTGGCAGTGTCGGCTCTGATCCTTTCTGCTATTTAGCATAATTTACTTGTGTTACGACATCATTTCTGTGAATATGCTGCAGTACTGCAATGAAACTCCAACATGTGTGAACATAGCCCTAATGTCACTGCACACTTCTGCACAATCAGTGAAGTTGCAGCATCTGCTTCTGACTGATCAGAGATCGTGAATCACTCACTCAAGGGGATTGGGGGATCCAGCCAAGCCTCCTGTGACATCATGCCCAGCCCCCTGTCTGCATCATCAGCCTGCGCTCAGCAAACACACACTATGTGAGACAGAGGCATGGAGTATTTGTCTCCTAAGGGGGGAGAGCAGTGGGAGCAGGAGACAATGTGAATTGGCACACAGGCCATTTTTCTTCATTTCTATCAGCTACCAGTGTGGCAGAACCATACAGATATGGTAATACATTATATAGACACATCTATATAACTTTCAATGTACTTTTAATAGAAAACAAATTGTCCTCATGTGGAGTTCCGCTTTAAGGTGTCCTCAGAGACATGGTTCCTACTCAGTTTTGGTTTCTGGTATTGCTTTACATATATATAATTGTCAATAACATGACACAAATTTTATATATGTATTAGAAACCTAATGCAGTACACCTCATTGCCAACTGACATACAGCAGAACCCATCATAAACAGTCATGGCCAAAAGTTTTGAGAATGATACAAATATTAATTTTTACAAAGCCTACTGCTTCAGTTTTTAAAATGGCAATTTGCATATACTCCAGAATGTTATAAAGAGTGATCAGCTTAACAGCAATTACTTACAAAGTCAATATTTGCCTAGAAAATGAACTTTACCCCCCAAAACACATTTCAACATCATTGCAGCCCTGCCTTAAAGGACCAGCTAACATCGTTTCAGTGATTGCTCCATTAACACAGGTGTGGGTGTTGATAAGGACAGGACTGGAGATCAATCTGTCATGATTAAGTAAGAATCACACCACTGGACACTTTAAAAGGAGGCTGGTGCTTGGCATCATTGTTTCTCTTCTGTTAACCATGGTTATCTCTAAAGAAACAAGTCATCATTGCACTGCACAAAAATGGCCTAACAGAGAAGAGTATCGCAGCTGGAAAGATTGCACCTCTGTCAACAATCTATCGCATCATCAAGAACTTCAAGAAGACCAGCAAGCGCCAGGACCGTCTCTTAAAAGTGTTGCAGCTGCGGGATGGGGCTACCAGCAGTGCAGAGCTTGCTCAGGAATGGCAGCAGGCAGGTGTTAGTGCATCTGCACGCACTGTGAGGCGGAGACTCTTGGCCTGGTCTCAAGGAGGGCATCAAAGAAGCCACTTCTCTCCAGAAAAAAACATCAGGGACAGACTGATATTCTGCAAAAGGTACAGGGAGTGGACTGCTGAGGACTGGGGGAAAGTCATTTTCTCTGATGAATCCCCTTTCTGATTGTTTGGGACATCTGGAAAACAGCTTATTCGGAGAAGAGGAGGTGAGCGCTACCACCAGTCTTGTCTTATGCCAACTGTAAAGCATCCTGAAATGATTCATGTGTGGGGTTGCTTCTCAGCCAAGGGAATCGTCTCTCTGTCTTGCCTAAAAACACAGCCATGAATAAAGAATGGTACCAGAATGTCCTCCAAAAGCAACTTCTCCCAACCGTCCAAGAGCAGTTTGGCGATCAACAATGCCTTTTCCAGCATGATGGAGCACCTTGCCGTAAAGCAAAGGTGATAACCAAATGGCTCAGGGAACAAAACAGATATTTTGGGTCCATGGCCTGGAAACTCCCCAGATCTTAAGCCCATTGAGAACTTGTGGTCAATCATCAAGAGACGGGTGGACAAAAAACAAAAACCAACAAATTCTGATGAAATGCAAGCATTGATTGTGCAAGAATGGACGGCTATCAGTCAGGATTTGGTCCAGAAGGTGATTGAGAGCAGCCAGGGAGAATTGCAGAGGTCCTGAAGAAGAGGGGTCAACACTGCAAATATTGACTTGCTGCATTAACTCATTCTAACTGTCAATATAAGCTTTTGTTACTCATAATATGATTGCAATTATATTTCTGTATGTGATAAAAACATCTGACACATAAAAACCAGAGGGCAGCAGATCATGTGAAAATATAATATTTGTGTCATTCTCAAAACTTTTGGCCATGACTGTGTGTTTGTGTATATATATATATATATATATATATATATATATATATATATATATACAGCGAGCGAGGTTTCCATCAATCCAGTTATAAAATATCATGTCCGGTAGCTGTAAGTCTGACTGGTCAGGAGTTTCCAAAAGGCTAATATAATCTTTTCTTTCTAGGTCCAGCTCCTTATTCTTGTGGAGAAAATATGTTCTTTTCATCTGCTATCACTCCCTGGACTGAGGTGATCCAAGACTGGGACAGTGAAAAAGAAGACTTCACTTATGGTGTAGGCGGTGGCTTTAAAACTGTTGGCCATTACACCCAGGTAATACAGAAAACATAATGTAGAATCATGCAGGGTTTCTCAGAGATTAGAAAAATGGCTTTTATTTATTTATTTGTAATTATTATTTTTTTTTTTTTTTTTTTTATGTATTTACTTATTTTCATTTGACTTGTGTCAGAGAATAATAGTGCAAAACTGATAAACAACCCGACCCTGGTTTTCTATTTAATACCACCCCAGTACATTCAGAATCTCGTTATTATTGGTTTGCAGTATAACAGTCTGGGGTGAGAGGAGATCAAACCTCAGCAGCTGCAGAACCTTATAATACACACCTCAGCTACTGCAGAACCTTATAATACACACCTCAGCTGCTGCAGAACCTTATAATACACACCTCAGCTGCTGCAGATCATTATAATACACACCTCAGGTGCAGCAGAACCTCATAATACACACCTCAGCAGCTGCAGAACCTTATAGTACTCACATCAGCTACTGCAGAACCTTATAATACACACCTCAGCTGCTGCAGAACATTATAATACACACCTCAGCAGCTGCAGAACCTTATAATACACACCTCAGCTGCTGCAGAACATTATAATACACACCTCAGCTGCTGCAGAACCTCATAATACACACCTCAGCTGCTGCAGAACCTCATAATACACCTCAGCTGCTGCAGAATATCACAACACACCTCAGTTGCTGAAGAACCTCATAACACACCTTAGCGGCTGCAGAACATCAAAACACACCTCAGCTGCTGGAGAACCTTATAACACACCTCAGCTGCTGAAGAACCTCATAATAATCTCAGTTGCTGCAGAGCCTTATAATACACCTCAGCTGCTGCAGAACCTCATAATGAACCTCAGCTTCTGCAGAACCTGATAATACACCTCAGCTGCTGCAGACAAACATAATACACACCTCATCTGGTTCAGAACCTTATAATACACACCTCAGTTGCTGCAGAACCTCACAACACACCTCAGTTGCTGCAGAACCTCATAACACACCTCAGCGGCTGCAGAGCATCATAACACACCTCAGCTGCTGAAGAACCTTATAATACACCTCAGCTGCTGCAGAACCTCATAATACTGCTCAGCTGCTTCAGAACCTGATAATGCACCACAGCTGCTGCAGAGAAACATAATACACACCTCATCTGGTGCAGAACCTTATAATACACACCTCAGCTGCTGCAGAACATTGTAATACACACCTCAGCTGCTGCAGAACATTATAATACACCTCAGCTGCTGCAGAAACTCATAATACACCTCAGCTGCTGCAGAACCTTATATCTCAGCTGCTGTAGAACCTCATAATACACCTCAGCTGCTGTAGAACTGCCCCTTGCTGGTGTGAGGATGAGGGGAGGACACATTGCCCCTTGCTGGTGTGATGATCTGGAGAGGACATACTACCCCTTGCTGGTGTGATGATCTGGGGAGCACACACTGCCCCCTGCTGGTGTGATGATATGAGAAGTAGTGATGAATAAACTTAGGTTAGGCTTTATGGCTGAATCTGAACGCTTAGCATTCAGGTCCCGGCATCTGGAGAAATTGGATGTTGCCGTAGGGAGTCCTGGAAAACATTGATACAGCCATAGGCACCTCTAGTAGTGATGGAAGGATGGCAGTAAGACCTCAGTGATATGTACAGGACATCCTGCGGCCACATGTGTTCCAACGGATATTGGAGGATACAGGTTCTGTATGGTGTCCTGGCAAAGGTTATTTCAATGTAAATTGTTAAAGGGTTAATGAGACACACATGACATGCGCCACAATGAAAATTAAATGTTACTTTCCCCTTTCACTTATATTCTGTTTATTGCTGTTAAGGTGGCCTGGTGGAATTCAGTATATGTTGGTTGTGGAGCTGCAAAATGTGACAACTTGAAATATCCATACGTGTATGTCTGTCACTACTGTCCAATGTAAGTAATGTCGCCGCTGCTGCCGATATGCAACAACGGCCGTGATTGATACTTAACTTACATTGTGCTGCAGCAAGAGGGTATCCCGGCCAGAGTGTATACACATAGGGGGAGATTTATCAAACATGGTGTACAGTGAAACTGGCTCAGTTGCCCCTAGCAACCAATCAGATTCCACTTTACATTCCTCACAGGCTCTTTGGAAAATGAAAGGTGGAATCTGATTGGTTGCTAGGGGCAACTGAGCCAGTTTCACTTTACACCATGTTTGATAAATCTCCCCCATAGTTTACAATCCAGTCAGAATCACTAGCAGCCGCACAAAAAACGGACATGTCAGTGCACACAATGGAGCGTGCGGTGGTGAATTGGGATGCCAGCACATACTGATGCTCCCACATTCCCAATTCATCAGAAATTAAGATCATCCAGCCGGTACTGCAGTATCGGCCGGGATGATCTTCTCAAACACCGCCCGGGTCACAGAGTGGCCGGTGTTTTACAAAGTGTGAACATGGCCTAATAGATCTATCTATCTCCTATCTATCTATCTATCTATCTATCTATCTATCTATCTATCTATCTCCTATCTATCTATCTATCTATCTATCTATCTATCTATCTCCTATCTATCTATCTATCTCCTATCTATCTATCTATCTATCTATCTATCTATCTATCTATCTATCTATCTATCTCCTATCTATCTATCTCCTATCTATCTATCTATCTATCTATCTATCTATCTATCTATCTATCGATCTATCTATCCAGGGCCGCTTCTGCCATGAAGCGAAATGAGTAGTCTGCCTCAGGCGGCAGATTTTGCGGTCCTGCAGGGGGCGGCATAATGTTCCCCCTGCTGTCATTTTTGTTAAGTTTCACTTAACAAAAATGACAGCAGCCCTGCAGCCACTAACCTGTCCCGCCAGAGCCAGCCCGCCGCCCACGCTGACCTCTGTCCCCGCGTCCCGCCAGGCTCCCGTGATGTCACCCAGCAGCTCTCCTTGCCCTCTGCTGTGTGTGGTGAGTGTCCGGAGTCGCGGGGTCGGAGGGGGTCGCACCGTTGCGCTCGGGTCGGGGGGGGGGGGGGCTTGTGCTTCGGGTGCCAGTGAGGGGGCAGCCGCCTGAGGTTTGCCTCAGGCGGCAGAGACCCCAGAATCGGCCCTGTATCAATCTATCTATCTATCTATCTATCTATCTATCTATCTATCTATCTATCTCCTATCTATCTATCTATCTATCTATCTATCTATCTATCTATCTATCTCCTATCTATCTATCTACCTATCCATCTATCTTCTATCTATCTATCTATCTATCTATCTATCCATCTATCTATCTATCTACATATCCATCTATCTTCTATCTATCTATCTATCTAAAATATATATGATTTGATATCATTTGACTGACAGCTACTAGAGTAAGAGGGCATAGGATGGACCTACCTGGGCTCATGCTGTGCTAAGGGAATTCCCCCTGGGCTTTTGGGTCTAATTTACATATAAACAAAAAGACTTATATCTCAGAGATAGAACAGACTATAGAGATTTTTAAAAAAGTATGCCCCGAGTCACTTTTTGCATGGGAGCAAATTTGATCAAACCGAAAATGTTACCATAGGGTCGAAAGTAATATTTGTGTAAAATATTAATGTACTGTACTGTACTATACTGCAGTAGACTATAGAAGGACTACACCACACAGGACACATCCTCTACACTACACGACACAGGACACATCCCCTACACTACACCACACAGGACACATCCTCTATACTACACCACACAGGACACATCCTCTATACTACACCACACAGGACACCTCCTCTATATTACACCACACAAGACACCTTCTCTATTCTACACCACACAGGGCACATCCTATATACTACACCACACAGGCCACATCTTCTATACTACACCACACAGGACACCTCCTCTATATTACACCACACCACACAGGACACATCCTCTATATACTACACCACACAGGACACATCCTCTACACTACACCACACAGGACACCTCCTCTATATTACACCACACCACACAGGACACATCCTCTACACTACACCACACAGGACACATCCTATATACACTACACCACACCACACAGGACACCTCCTCTACACTACACCACACAGGACACATCCTCTATACTACACCACACAGAACAGATCCTCTATACTACACCACATAGGACACATCCTCTATACTACACCACACAGGACACATCCTCTACACTACACCACACAGGACACATCCTCTATACTACACCACACAGGACACATCCTCTATACTACACCACACAGGACACGTCCTCTATATTACACCACACCACACAGGACACACCCTCTATACTACACCTTACAGGACACATCCTATATACTACACCACACAGGACACATCCTCTATACTACACCACACAGGACACTCCCTCTATACTACACTACACAGGACACTCCTTCTATACTACACCACACAGGACATATCCTCTATACTACACCACACAGGATAGCTGACAGATCCTTTATACTACACCACAGAGGACACATCCTCTATACTACACCACACAGGACACATCCTCTATACTACACCACACAGGACACCTCCTCTATACTACACCACACAGGACACATCCTCTATACTACACCACACAGGACACCTCCTCTATACTACACCACACAGGACACCTCCTCTATATTACACCACACAGGATACCTCCTCTATACTACACCACACAGGACACATCCTCTATACTACACCACACAGGACACATCCTCTATACTACACCACACAGGACACATCCTCTATAATACACCACACAGGACACATCCTCTATACTACACCACACAGGAGAGCTGACAGATCCTCTTTAATCATTATATTTCCATGGAACTAATAAATTTTTCTTTAATGAATCTGATTCAGAAATTCACATTTTAACCTAACATTCTTGTGTACTGTTTAGAGGTAATGATTATGATACGCAGAACAAACCATACCTAAAAGGCCGATGGTGCTCCAAATGCAGTAATAAAGAAACATGTGAAGATAAACTATGTGGTAAGAACTTTATTTTGAATGTACCGTTTATCACAACATTATTCATGAAAAATGTTCCCAAAGTCAGAACATAATCCCGGACCACCCCCATCCCCACCCTGGCTTATCTACCAAGATTTCTCTCTGTAAGACAATGGACTGCACCAAGATCCCAGCCCTACTGCTCTGCATGGAATAGGATACTAAGCTCTGCCTGCTCTGCTAAGCTTACACAACTTCTAAATTCTAGAGGTAGACTAGAAAGATGCAGTGTTATATGTTCATTTCTTGGATGCTTGTTCCTTTACAACATATATACATGGTGAGACTCCACTGTAGTAAGTGAGTTACAGAAATAAGTCAGTAATCTCTATACATACACAGTGGTGCCTTGGATTACGAGCATAATTTGTTCCGGGACCGCGCTTGTAATCCAAATCCACTCTTAAACCAAAGCAAATTTTTTCCATAAGAAATCATTGGAATGCAGAAAATTGGTTCCACACTCCAAAATAATGATTTTTTTTTATTCTGAATAACATGTAGAACAAATGAAACAAACAATGAGAAACAGCTGACTATTACATATTATAAGTTACTGTACAGTATAGCAATCAGCATGTGGAGTATAATGTATAGTAACTGCATAAGCCTGAAAACACAGCAGCAGTTTGTAGATACAGGATCGAACTGCAAATCCCCATAATGCAGTAGCGTAGTACAACAGGCTAGAATAGAGAAGCAGGCCTGCTGTAGGAGGTCTGTGTGGTCACATGACAGCAATGGGGAAGGGTGTGTGTTCAGCATGGACCAATCAGGAAGTGAGCTGTGCAGGAGGACAGTGACAGAAACTTTTCTATACAGAAGTGTGAATGGCAGAGTGTAAGTGCAGGCACATTACAGCAGCAGTGTCTATAGCTGAGTGTGAGTGCAGGCACATTATAGCAGCAGTGTGTACAGCTGATTGTAAGTGCAGGCACATAATAGCAGCAGTGTGTCTAGCTGAGTGTGAGTGCAGGCACATTATAGCAGCAGTGTGTATAGCTGAGTGTAAGTGCAGGCACATTATAGCAGCAGTGTGTATAGCTGAGTGTAAGTGCAGACACATTATAGCAGCAGTGTGTACGGCTGAGTGTAAGTGCAGACACATTATAGCAGCAGTGTGAATAGCTGAGTGTGAGTGCAGGCACATTATAGCAGCAGTGTGTATAGCTGAGTGTAAGTGCAGGCACATTATAGCAGCAGTGTGTATAGCTGAGTGTAAGTGCAGACACATTATAGCAGCAGTGTGTATGGCTGAGTGTAAGTGCAGACACATTATAGCAGCAGTGTGTATAGCAGAGTGTAAGTGCAAGCACATTATAGCAGTCGTGTGAGTGGCTGAGTGTAAGTGCAGGCACGTTATAGCAAGAATGAAGAAGATGTGAAACATAAGGGCTAACAGAGACTGCAGGGAGCATGAAGCAACAAGCAGAAAGGGATCTGCTCCTGGGTCAGGGCTATAGAACCCGTTATGCAGAGCATACCCTTCCCCCACATGCCCTCCCACCCAGTACAGGGAGCTCTTAAACCAAAGCAATGCTTTTAATCCAAGTTACAGTTTTGAAAAGCTGTGAGATTTTCTTGAAAAACGCTGTCAATCCAAATTACTCTTAAACCAAGGTACCACTGTAGATTAAATTGGTGAATGACCTCACATTTGGGGCAGTCAATAACTGTAGATACCACTAGAAAATACTACTATATACAGCCTAAATCTATATTTTTTCTTTTATTTCAGTTAAATAATCGAAGAAGAAGATAAAGACATCTGGACATCAGACCCCGGCTCTTGTCCTGTTCTTTCTGTTATTGTGCAATGAACGCTGTCAACGATTCATAATCCAATAAATGATAACAATTCAGTATAAAAACAAAATTGTCAAAGGAATTCTAAGTAAATCATGGCTTTCATCAAACCTCACTGAGCATCGTCATGGATTTTGTTAATAGAGCAGCATGACATGGTTGTGTGTCTGATACACCTCTAGGCACTACGTAAGTTTCCGGCCGTAGCGCGTTCCGTGAATAAGCAGCCGGAGACTTACGTAGTTTGCGTACAATGGAAAGTATACAATGTATGGCTGCACAGTTCACACTACGTACGAACTTACGCCCGGATCGTACGAGGCACCGTAAAAAATTAACCAGACCATTGTTTGAGGATGAAAATGCCGTAACTTACGCCCGTAGTGTTACATGCGGTCCCGTACGTAGTGGTGATTTCTTCATTTTTACAGCTTTTTGTGCCGATCCAAAAGGTTCTGTGGGGTGTCCGGGGCTAGGCGAAGATTTCCAAGTAAAAGACCGCTGTCAGATCTCTACGTAGGGCGCTCTGGAAGCGTAAGTGGACTGCGGGCGTAAGTTCGCGGTCCGTACGTAGCCGGCCGCAAGTAGCGTAAATCTCCGGCCGGAGTTTAACACGTATATGTCCGGCCGCGGCCGGACATATTCGCAGTGTGACATAGCCCTAGAAAGATTCATGGACCAGCGTGTGCAGGTGAAGACATCAGACGTGTTTATTGGAAAGACCCATAAGAACATGGACACATCGATCACTTCTCACAGAACGTCAACGCGTTTCTGGCGCATGCGCGCCCTTGATCACGACAAAGATAGGTAACATAGTGCACACATATATACATGTAGCCCATCCCCCCAAGTGGGAAAATGGCTCACGTGTTGACAATAAAATGTTCTTAATAAGCATTCATTGTAACTAGTTACAAATACATTTAAAAGCATTGCTGTATGAATTCACTCAAAGGACTGTACATAGATGTTAGGGGCTTGTTAAATTTTTATAATATAAATGCAATTCACGGCGCTGGTTCAACCCGTTGGGGGCACATGTTTCTAAATGATATATCCAAAAAGCTTCTCTTTCTTGTAATTTAACCCTTCTGTCCCCACCCCTCATGGGCCTCAGCAAAATGTTGCGATGCACCAGAGAGATTGCGTGAGTTGCTGTGAACATAGCCCTACAGTAGTCTTCGAGGAGGTGTCCCATTGGGGTTATTGGATAAACCAGAAAAAAAGAGATTTGACTTAATGCCACTAGGTATTACATGGTTGCTTATTAACGTAAATGGGCTCAATGTAAAAACTTATTTCACCTCCAGTAGCCATAAGAACACCATATAACCTGTTGCCTTTGTATTGGATATAATATGCTTGCGTAATAGTAAAATGTTAAATTTTTCTGATTTTTCATCAGTCTCTTTATTCCCCCTCTAATCTTTGTATAACGCTTTTTAAATATACTTTAAATTTTAAGGTGGAACTATCCTTTAACTTAAATTAAAATTAGCTAAACATTTGCTTGGATATGAGTTTAAAATTCTGATGATTGAACCAAGAAACATGACAAAATGCCAATGTCCTTGGTTAAAGGCATGATAAGTTTTATGTCATATCAGCAATAAGGGTTTCCTGCAATAACTTCCCAACCACAAGGGCGGAACGCTAGACTTGGTCCTTTGGTCTTTCTCAGTGGCTTCATAGATGATGGTATGCAGAAAAGGGTCCGTGGAGCCTCAGTTACGAGTCTCAAAACACATGAATAGCCAGATATCCCTCCAGAGAAGGGAAGCCTGTTGCCAAGGGGGTGCCTCCTAGTGGGGAGATAACCAAACCACACTCATACGTAGCCCCTTAAGTCCCACACGGTTGCAGGTATTGGAAAATAAATAGGGAAATACCAGGGTGGCCCCTTTTGCATGAAAGTCTAACTCTGTGGCAAGTATTGCGACATGACAAGGGTCACCAAGGCATGCATCCATATACAGACGGGTATTTCGGGGTATTTACCCCTCGTCAGTGTGGAGCAGGATTCTGGCTAACAGGGGCAATGAAAATTAGACCAACAAAACACAGCAATCACTGATTTCAAGGAGATCAGCGACAAAAAAATCCAAAGGAGTACTCACTCAAGAGTCTCCACTCAGTGGAGACTCTTGAGTGAGTACTCCATTGGATTTTTTGTTGCAGATCTGCTTGAGTTCAGTGATTGCTGTGTTTTGTTCATAGATGATTCTCAGACTCCTCCTGATCTCACACATATCCTCTAAGTAAATTTAGAAAGGGCTTTTTCAGGTTTCTTGTTGAAGCAATTATCAGCAGTACATGGCTGATAACCGGCCAATATTAAAGGGGAACTCCAGGTAGAGGTTAAAAAAAATGAAACTTCTGCAAAAGCATATAACAATACTTACCTATCTATCCCAGTTTTGAAACTACCCAAAAAACATTTGTTTTGGGGGGTTTTGTTCTATTTTGTGTTTCTGTATTTCCTGGTTGAGCTGATGTACACAGTACTACAGGTTCCAGAATGCAATGCTTTCCCTTAGCTGTTCCATCACAGTCCCCCACCCTGCACATTCCCTGCCCAAAGCTGTTGCAGAACATCTAGGCTGTGTTCACACATTGCAGTTTCATTGTGTTACTGAATTATTTGCAGTACTTTATCATTTCATTGTGGTCCCACCCGCACAGCACGCTGTATTCTCTACCTGTAATGCTGATACTGGAATAAAGCAAAGAACTTTAAAAATTTTTTTTCCTTTCCACGCATATATTATGATCAAGCATCTTTTATCTTTGAAGTTGATTCCCACAATAAGGAAATTATCCGGTATTATCTTACATGGGATATACTGTTTATGTCTTGTTTTTTGTGCAGGTGGGATTGGCAGTGCCGGCTATTATCCTCTCTGCTGTTTAGCATTATCTATTTGTATTACTGCATCGTTTTTGTGCAGATACTGCAGTACTGCAATGACACTCCAACATGTGTGAACATAGCCCGAATTTCACTGCAGAGTTTTGCACAATCAGCAGAGTTGAAACACCTGCTTCTGGCTGGTCAGAGAAGGTGAATCATGCCCTGACCCCTCTCTGCATCATCAGCCTGTGCTCAGCAAACACACACAATGTGAGACAGAGGCAAGGAATATTTGTCTCCTAAGGGGGAGAGCAGTGGGAGCAGGAGAGAATGTGGATTGGCAGAGGGGCCAGTTTTCTTCACTTCCTGGATTTCTATCAGCTACCAGTGTGGCAGAACCGTACAGATATGGTAATGCATTGTATAGACACATCTATATAACTTTTAATGTACTTTTAATAGAAAACAAGTTTTTCTTATCCGGAGTTCCCCTTTAACTTTTATTAGCCCATGTTGTAAAACAACAATCAGCTG
This sequence comes from Dendropsophus ebraccatus, assembly GCF_027789765.1. Taxonomy (NCBI): domain Eukaryota; kingdom Metazoa; phylum Chordata; class Amphibia; order Anura; family Hylidae; genus Dendropsophus; species Dendropsophus ebraccatus. The sequence goes on along the minus strand of NC_091459.1, from coordinate 128,493,776 downwards.
ACATGCACAATGTCGGTTGATCGCTGGTTTACAACAGGAGCCCAAATCCTGTCTGCTGGCCAGCGCTCCATGTAATAGGTGTGGTGGCAGCAGGTCGCCATCATCATCTATGGGCAAGCCCCTTCAGCAGCTCCCCTGTGGCCTGCTCGCTCTTATCTGCTTGCTGTCAGTGCGTGTAATAGTGCCGACAGCGAGTGGGGATCGAGGAGCAAGTGGGGGCCGTGTAATAGGGTCCTTACTCTAAGAGTAGGTCGATAAAGCAGGAATCCAAAGATCTTTCTGCGAGTGAGCTGGGAAAATAAGGCTCACAAATAGGGATGGTCCGAACCTGCCGAGGTCCGGGTTCTTATGAACCCGAACGCTCGGCAGCAGATTCCTGCTGTCTGCCCGCTCCGTGGAGCGGGCCTATACAGCGGGAGTAACGCCTGGAAAACTGGGATACAGCCTATGGCTATGGCTGTATCCCAGTTTTCCATGCGGTCCTCCCGCTGGATCCGCCGGCTCCACGGAGCGGGCAGACAGCGGGAATCATTAGCAAGGGTTCAGGTTCGTACGAACCCGAACCGAACTCGGTTCGGGCCATCCCTACTCACAAACTCTCTGAGCTGGCAGGTGAGTACAACCCAAAGTGTTTTTCTTTAAAGGAGAAGTCTGGCAATTTTCAATAATTTCCCTGGTGGTGGTTGTGGGGGGGCATAATAAACAAGCGTTACTTACCTCTCCCCGTGCCCCTGATGTGCCACATCACAGGCTCCAGGATCTTGGCTGGAACATATATGGACGGCTCATGTGTTCCTGGCTTACTGTCTCTGACTGTCTCTGCGGGGAGGCATTACAGAGTGCAGAATAAGCAAGCAAGGGTCACTATTTACATGAGCCATCTCGTAAGCTCACACACAGTTTCCAATGTCTTCAGCAGAAAACATCAGCGTAAAACTTAGGAAAGGAGACTGAAAAGATAATAAAGTATGATATGAACTGTTAGGGGGAGATTTATGAAAGGGTGTAAATATACACCTGGTGTAAACTGCCCACAGCAACCAATCACAGCTCAGCTTTCAGCTCTGGTAAAATATAAGAAGAGCTGTGATTGGTTGCTGTGGGCAGTTTGCACCAGGTGTATATTTACACCCTTTCATAAATCTCCCCCTTAGTCTTCAGGAGGCGGAATGATTCAACATGTCTTTTACTTGAATGGAATACCCCATTAAATTTAACAAATTTTACTAGCCAAAATTAGTTAACCATTGTAAGTAAACTTTACTTGAATCCCAAGATACAACATTATGACTGTGACATCAGCTGGATTTCATATAAATTATCCTTTGTTTTTTATTTATTTTTTTAAACCTCAACTCATAAAGATTTACCCTTCAGCACTGAGGAGAGGAAAACCCCTCAGTGGAGGTAACCTCTAGCAAACCACGGCTAATGGATTGCTCTTTACCTATAGTTAATATGTAATGCCTAATGTAATTTAATATATGTTTGGTTCAAATTATAGATAATGGAAAGATGCATGAATACATGAACCAAATAAATGGTAGTATCATTCTATATTCTATTTTTGTTGGATAAACTTAGTTACACAATATCTGCAATGCAAACACTAAACCCATATTAATATCTGTGGTTACAACATTAAAAATTCATATCTACCTCCCCATATATTAAATAGCGTATCACATGTTTTTACAGAGAGTGAATCTTATAGTTCGTCATCCAATGGCCATTATACATACTCTAAAAATCACTTTTTAATTTAGTATGTACAGTAAAGTTTATCTAGCTTTAAAGGGGTACACCAGAGGGGGGGAAAAAATCAATGTTTTCAAATCAAATAGAGTCAGAGAGTTATACTAATTTGTAAATCACTCCTATTTAAAATTCTCTAGCCATCCAGTACTTATCAGCTGCTGTATGTCGTGCAGGAAGTGGTGTCTTTCTAGTCTGACATAGTGCTCTCTGCTGCCACCTCTGTCCATGTCAGAGCGGTAGCAAATCCCCGTAGATAACCTCTCCTAATCTGGACAGTTCCTGACATAGACAGAGGGGGTAGCAGAGAGCACTTTTTAAATAGAAGTAATTTACAAATCTATATAACTTTCTCTAGACCGCCTTTTAATGAATCAATATTAAGTCACAAAGGAAAGGGAAAAGCCATTCTATCTTCTATATCTTTCTTTCCTGCTTTAATAAAGGAAACATGTTAATTGAAAATTCAGTGCTGAAAGCAAGTGTTGAAATAAAGAGTCAGTTCACACTACAGAAAGTGTGTGGAATTTGAAGCGAAGTTCACGCTATGGTCTTTGCTTAAATTTCCGCCTGTCCCATTCATTTAATAGGATGTCTCTCGTGCGCTCCGCCATCCGCCCAAAGAATTGACATGGTCTCTGCTTGAAATTCTGCACAAATTCGATACTCTGAATGTGCCCTAAAAGTGAAAGGTTACATTTTTTTAAATAAAATGTTAAATATTATTCTATTCATATTTTGCAAATGAAATAAAAAAATAAAAAATAAATAGAAAAAAACATAATTTTAATGCTTGTATTTAGTGTTTGTTGATTATATTTACTTATCATGCATATTTATTTATTAAAAACACACAAAACAGATTCCTACATTAACAATACCCCCAAATTAACAAACTTGAATAACGTATCACCATACAATGTTTGGCAAACTGAGCGAACTAAGAATCAAACATGATGGAATTCTAAGCTGTACCATAAATAACACATAGGCAGCATATACTCTTTTGACTTTATGCTCACCAAATCAATACAGATGGTCCTGCTGACAGAGTCCAAGACAAAAGATAGACTAACTTCTACCATGGGCTGCCCTCCACCTATTAACCACTTTTGGTACATCGGAGCTCCGTGATCAAACTGGATCGTGACATTGGCTTCTTTGTTCCATGTAAGAACACATGCACAGGCCCCAATATATATACTCATCAAGAGTAGCTGAGCTGCAGTAATGTGTCACAACCACCATCACGGCGTAGTGTGAGTGTCAAGCAGATGAACAGTGGGATTGCTGGATGTCGGTACCCTGACGATCAGTAATTTATGGAGAATCCCATTCATAGGCCATCATAGGCCAAGAAAACCCAAATAAAACCATCACGCTACCAGCACTAGCAATGTAATGTTAGCATGTAATTGTGCTGAGGCTATAGCTTATGCAACCCTGCAGTTCTCAACTTAGCAGAGGGGTCATGTCACCCTTTACTGCTGTCAGTCAATGTAAAAACTATACAAAAGTTAACATTTATAAAGATACTGTGCACAGTTAGGGTACTATTACACGGAACGATAATGGGCCGAATCGGCCCTATCCGGCCCATTATTGTTCCATGTAATAAACACAACGATCAGCCGATGACAACGATCATTGGCTGATCGTTGATATAGGTTTAGACCTATAATTGTCGGGCACCAACCGCACACTGCTACGCGTAATAGCGGTGCGCGGCCGGCGAGTTGCAAAGTCCATACATTACCTATCCATGGTCCAGGGCTCCTCCTGCGCTCTGTTTAACATGCAGCACTTGTTAAACGATTATCAGGCCGTATAATAGGCCCAGTAAACGATTGCCGATCTAGCAGATTGGCACTTATTTACAGTTATATTGGGGCCCCATTGGGGCCGTGTGATAGTACCCTTACTGTAAATAGAGATTTTATGGTGTTCTTCAGGGAATTTCATGGTCACAGAGATGATGAGGCTCCTGGGCATCCATAGTCTGGACCCAGAACTCAAATGGTGAAGACTGACAATCCCTATATGGGTCCCTATATACCTTATACAAATGTTGGCCACTGGCTTTAAGTATAAGAGGTATGGAGGCATCCCAGGTTTCCACCAACAGATGATCTCACTGGATAAAGGGATCGGGTGTGATTTTTCACTGCCTGACTGCTTTGCTCTCCGAGAAACAAACCCGGCACCAGGGTTATCTGGATCCTGGCTTCATTCCCCCCCCCCCCCCTTCCAACCCCCTGTAGGAACCCATGAACATTTGGCTATGATGAATGTTCATGTGTATGAGGAGGACAAGAGATATAACCGCTGACCGACAGTTATTCAAGGTATGTAGGCATCTTAAAGAGATTATCCAATAAAAATTAACTTTTCACCTATCCACAGGACAGGGGAAAAGTAAGAGATTGCAGAGGGTCCGACCTCTGTACTAGAGATGAGCGAACTGCTTGGACTTTTGGTCCAAAAGCAGTTCGCTCTCTCGTCATGCCTGTGATCCCGGCCGCATACTTGCGCTCACGGGAATATGAGGCCAGGATATTCCAGGGAATCATTGTTGAATTCCCTGGAATATCCTGGCCGCATATTCGCGGGAGCGCAACTATGCGGCCGGGATCACAGGCATAATGAGAGAGCACCGATGTCGTCAGACCAAAAGTCCGATGGTTTGCTCATCTCTACTCTGTACCCCCCGCCAATTTCTGTATCTGGTCCCTTGCTTCTCTGTTATGAAAAGAGCCCAGGATACAGTATGTAACCCCTGTCTCTATTCATTCCCATTGAGTCGCCGGAAAGAGCTGAGTAAGCACTGTTTCGGCAGCTCTGTTCCTTCCTATGGAGCTGCTGGAAAGAGTCGAGTAAGCACCAACTTGCTTGGCTATCTCAGGCGGTTCCATATTAATGAATAGAGCAATGGGTCACATGCCATACCTGTGGCACCTATTCATGGCAGAGAAGCTGGGAACCAGATACGGTGATCGGTCGGACTCCCCCGCAATCTCTTCTGTGGATAAGGGAAAAGTTATTCTGTGGATAAATAAAATAAATAAACATATTATATATTGTAGCGTGCAGAATTGTCCGATCTATTAAGATATTACATTATTGTTCCCGCAAGGTGAACTGCGTAAACAAAAAAAAAACACACACACCAGGATTGCAGATTTTTTTAAATTATATATCAGAAAAAAATTAATAAAAAGCGATAAAAAATTTTGTTGCACTAATATGATATTAATAAAAACTAGAGATCATGGCTCAAAAAATAACATCCTAACCAGCCCTGTAGGTGGAAAAATAAAAGCGCTATGGCTCTTAGAAGGCGGGGAGGAACATTGTATTATATGACCCGGACTTTTGTGCATCAAAGGGCTTGGTTTTGAAGGGGTTAATGTTTACATAATACAACCACACAGGTAACTAAGGTTTTGCTTTGTTATAAAGACAATTAGAATTTGTTATTCCTTTGTTTCTCTCCAAGTTCCTCAAATTACCATGGCAACTAGGAGACAAAAAGTTGGCAACTCCAGTCGGACGCTTATGTCAATATATTTTCCTCTGCCAAAGAAATGGGCTCCCAAAGAAATGATTAAATACAAGCTTATTTATTTTACTTAAAATATTTGAGCGAGCACTGATCCGTACGGTCAGAATCCAAGCTAGGCTTTTATAGGGATAACCTGTCCATTTACTGCAGGTTTCTGTTGAGTTTGCCCCCTTTATGATTTTATTTATTTTATTAATTTATTATTTTGATTATCTGTTTTATACCTTTTTTTTATTATTCAAATTTATGTAGGTTCACACTATGTAAATATAGCGGCCGTTTTTATGAATAAACCAGCATTGTCCAAATAACCTCCGTTAATTTAAAAAATAATGTTATTTGCGCAATGATGGATGTTATTATAAAAGACAGCCATAATTTTTTACCTAGTATGAAGCTAACCTTAGGGTGTTAAGATCACTTTTAGGCTATGTTTACACTACGTAAAAGTATGGCCGTTGTTGCCAATGGCAACAACGGCCGTACTTTTACTGCGGTGGAACAATGCCTGTTCTTCTATGGGATCCCGGCCGGAGCGTACACACATCGTACACGCTCCGGACGGGATCCCATATGCTGCCGCAAACAACTGACATGTCAGTTTTCTGCGTCCGGAATTCAGTGAATTCCGGCCGCAGAAAGCCTTGTCAGTTCACACAGTGAAGCGAGCGGCTCTGTGCGCTATGGGAAGCTCTAATGCGGGCGCGCGCTGATGCACCCGCATTAGAGCTCTGCGGCCGAAAAAGATCACCCGGCCGGTACTTAAGTACCGGCCGAGATGATCCAGCCAGAGACCGGCCGTTCCGTGACCCGGCCAGGGTCACGGAACGGCCGGTCTAATACGTAGTGTGAATATAGCCCTATTATGTAAGCCTAGCATGTCTTCTAGAAAGAGATCCTAGTATACATATGCATAGAGTTCCCTTAATCTGGGAATTTGCCACAAAAAAAAAAAAAATGGACTAGGTTTGTAGATTGCAGAATGGTTAAAAAAACAATAAATAAGAAAACAAAACAAAACATGAAAACTAAAATGTAATATGAACCCCCCCCAAGCAGTATAAACTATTATATGTTGTTAAAGTGGAATATGTCACAGACCTCTATCGGAGATATTCATCAGGTGGATCTCCCATCATATAAATCACCAGTAGGAGTAAACATGAACAGAGCCTTAAAGGGTTTTTTTTTTCCTGGAGAGCAGTAAAAAGCTGAAACCTTCTTCTCCCTAGCGCACACTTCCACTTATTTCAGGCCTCAGAAGAAGGCCTTCAGAGAGATGGAGGAGACAGGCTGCAAATCCAGATCATCGCTTGGGGCAACATGGTGCAGCTATTGGACATCACATACAGGAGAAAACTACACAACACTACAACAAAAGCTACACAGTGCTGCCTTAATGAGGAAGCAAATAATATTTGGTAAAGAATGCACAGACGTGGTTCTAAATAGAATTCGATCGAATAGTACGCTATTCGAGCTATTAGAATGAGTTCGAATATTCGAACACCAAAGTAGTCAAAATTCGATTCGCCCTCCCACACCCCCTGGCATTTTTTTCCTGGTAATAATCATGCAGGGGGGAGGGACAGGCACTAGGAATAGGCAGAACTTAAAAAAAAAAAACTCTAATTGTGATTGGCTGGCTACGTCACCTCCTGAATATAGGAATAGGGGATTTCAGAGTTGTGTCAGTTGCTGGTTGGAGCTAGAGAGGGAGGGATTGTATACCAGGGAGAGAAAGCTTTTAGGTGAAGCTAGGTAGGGAGGGACCCCCAAAAGCCCTTGTTAGGGCTAAAAGTATAAAACCATATATTTAGAAGCTGCTGGGAGAAAGGCAGTGTGTTCAGACATCTACTGATAGTGTATACGGCTGTATACCGTGATTGCGGGATAATAGCTGTTATCTTGCTACTACTGATTTGCACAGTCTGCGTCCTGTACCTGCGACCTGATATGTATCTGCGACCTGATACGTATCCAAGTGCATACTGCTAGACCGAAATGTACGCTTCTACTTTACGTTCATAATTTGTTTGTGAATCTTTGGCGTACACTTGGGAAAATTGGGATGTTCGCTCATCACTAGTGTTAGATGTATCCACGCATGCTTCCCCTGCTGTCCCATATGCATCCAGATGTGTTGGCATCATTTCCTGAGGTGTCATTGTGCACTTGGTGACCTCCTAGTGGTCGAATATTGATTTCCAGGTCCCAAGTATTTTTCTCTCATAAACTATAATGGGATTCAATATTCGAATATACAAATATCGGGAGCTATTCGAATTATCGAATATTTCACTATTCGCTAATCTCTAGTTCTAAACATAAATGATTCACAATAAGGACAGGATTCCCTAATCCAAACATGATAAAAGTATCATGAAATATGAGACTACATCCCTAGCATCTCCCCAACATCTTTTACTGCAAACGCAGCACCATCAGGGGAATAGGACACTGGGAATATATTAAAATATGAGAACACAATGTTATTCCTTCATGCTTCAATGAAAAGGTAGCATCATCAGGGGAATAGGACAATGGGGATATATTAAAATATGAGAACACAATTCAGTTATTCCTTCATGTTTCACCAGAAATGCATCATCATCAGGGGAAGAAGATATCTTCCCCTGATGATGCTGTGTTTTCAGCAAAACATGTCGGGACTCCAAGATTGTGTTTACATATCTTAATAGTGTGAACTTTTGACAAATTTATAAATTTGTATTGCTGGAGCAGAGCTGGGTTCTTCATAGGCCTTTATGTTGTTATACTGCATGATTTATATTCAGCTTTAAAGGGCTTATTCATGATACTATGGGTCCAGCTTTCATCAAACAGCCTCTATATATTAGACTCTGCCATAAGAAGCTCATGTATATGATATATTTAGGAATTCCCATAACATAATAAAAATAAATAGTTGAAGAGGGTTAAAAGTCAATCAGGGTTTATATCACCAGTTTGATGACCTACTAATGACCCAGTAATAACAGTAAATATAATAAAACATACATACAAACCAGGCTTTGCCAAAACTATAATCCATTCGGCTCTCTTAGAGCCTAGAAGTCTTACGTCTGCAAACCAAGATGCAAAGTTTTTGTCGACATTGAGATTATGCAATTCCATTTGTGCATCATCAATGATTTACAGTTAATCTTATGTGTTAACGCTGTGAAAACCTTTTCTGCCTTTACATTAAATCACTCAGTGGTGTCAGCGGGTTCATTGAGTTTAAGGTCATGGTACCTTCCTATAGTATATAAACCATCTCCTCGCAGGTTTCTCTTGTTTGACCTTCAACAACAGAAGGTGATTTACAACCACAGGTACGAGGAAATGTTTTTGAAGTTTTTTTTTTATATAAAATTTATAAAAAAGAATTATGGATCACTATAAGGCTACAGCAGGGGCTGTCCAAATTTTATTGTTATTATTTTTTTTAAATAGTCTGATTCCCAAAATTGTATCAAAATTGGGTTTGTATTTTCTAGCATTTTAAATCGATAGATTTTTGGAAATTAATTTTTATCTTGGTCAATTTGTTTTTTTGTAGATTTCACGAAGAAAGTTACCTTGTATAATAACAAATGAGTGGATTTTTATCTGTTTGTTTCAGCTTTTTGTTTTTCATTAATTACATGGTCAGGAAACTGATAAAAGTCATTTCTTTTATATTTTTCCTTTATTTTGGATCCACTCCTATTTTTGGCAAAGATGAGTCAAAAAATCTACAGAAATGTAAACTGGAAAAACTAATTGATCAATTATGAATATAAGCAAACATGATAAACTTTGTTGCCCTATAACTGTATTGTCTATCTATCTCCTATCTATCTATCTATCTATCTATCTATCTATCTATCTATCTATCTATATATCATCTATCTATCTATCATCTATCTCATGGGTCTCCAAACTACGGCCTTCCAGCTGTTGCAAAACAACATTTCCCGTCATGCCTGGACAGCCAAATCCAAAGCTTTAGCTGTCCAGGCATGATGGGAGTTGTGGTTTCGCAACAGCTGGAAGGCCGCAGTTTGGAGACCCATGATCTATCTATCTATCTATCTATCTATCTATCTATCTATCTATCTATCTATCTATCTATCGCCTATCTCCTATCTATCTATCTCCTATCTATCTATCTCCTATCTATCTATCTATCTATCTATCTATCTATCTATCTATCTCCTATCTATCTATCTATCTATCATCTATCTATCTATCTATCTATCTATCTATCTCCTATCTATCTATCTATCTATCTATCTATCTATCTATCTATCTATCTCCTATCTATCTATCTATCTATCTATCTCCTATCTATCTATCTATCTATCTATCATCTATCTATCTATCTATCTATCTATCTATCTCCTATCTATCTATCATCTATCTATCTATCTATCTATCTATCTATCTATCTATCTATCTATCTATATATGCAGAGAATCCACAGCACTCCAGTGTAGTGAAAAAGCTCAATAAGCTGTGTTTATTCAGTCAATTCATAGTGCAACACTCCAAACGCAACGTTTCAGTGACTCTCTGTCACCATTTTCACGCTTGAAAATGGTGACAGAGAGTCACTGAAACGTTGCGTTTGGAGTGTTGCACTATGAATTGACTGAATAAACACAGCTTATTGAGCTTTTTCACTACACTGGAGTGCTGTGGATTCTCTGCATATATACTCACTACGATCTTTGGTCTGGATCAAGATCCGCTGGCACCACCATTACCACATTAAAGCAGTGCTGCTTCTTCTCTTTTGCTATCTATCTATCTATCTATCTATCTATCTATCTATTATCTATCTATCTATCTATCTATCTATCTATCTATCTATCTATCGGTCTGTCTATCTATCTCCTATTTATCTATTATCTATCTATCTCCTATCTATCTATCTATCTATCTATCTATCTATCTATCTATCTATCTCCTATCTATCTATCTATCTATCCATCTATCTATCTCCTATCTATCTATCTATCTATCTATCTATCTCCTATCTATCTATCTATCTATCTATCTATCTATCTATCTATCTGTCTTTCTCATCTATCTATTTCATCTATCTATTTATCTATCGATCATCTATCTATACATCTTTTTGTTTAAACTACATTTGGACACCTAACATTTTTTTTTTTTTTTTTTTTAATATCTCATTGCAAAACCATTAGTGTTACCGAGTCCAACCTCTGTGATCCCCCTTGCTTTCCTTCTATCTCGAGAACAAGGACCGACTCTCATTTCTGAATAGAGCATTAGGTCGGCAAGCTCTTTATTTATTTTGTATAAAAAATTATTAAGGTGGCTGATTATGCTCATCAACCCTCTGCTCCACTCAACAAGGAGAGTCAACTTCCCATTCTCAAAATCATGGGGGCCCTCAGAGGTCAGACCCCCTGTGATAAGTCAACCTGGTTATAGAGGTTGTGTATTTATAACTGGAATACCCCTTTAAATTCAGACTTGGCTGTGGGATTAAAAAAACTGCATCCTAATACCTGATTGTAAGAACACTCCCTGAATTATCTGATTGGCCATTTATTTAATATTTAGTTTTACTCAAAATATTACTATGCTATAAAATAACATTCATTTCATTCTGATCAGGAAGTATCATCTATGTATATTTTTTATGGTAAACCACTTAGAAGGTTCTTTTCCTTATTTTTTTGTTCCATTAGGAGACATCATTGAGTGATCCTTCAATTGCCTATATAGTTATTTGAATACTTATTATGGGGCCCTTTAAGCCCCTGAGTGCCATTGTAACCAACCAGTGAGTTAGATTCAGATTGCAGATATATGTGCAGTGTCCCACTACATGCCATATAAGACTAATATGTTGGTTGTTAGATATCGGTCCTTGAAGTTAATGAGTGTTTGTGACATTAGGATGGTATGGTAGGATTGAGGATTGTTACCATCTACTACCATTGTGCAGCCCCAGTCCATTGCACCAGCCTATAAAGCACTTGGGGTGTCCAAAGCAAAACCACAGAGACCATAGCAAGCTGTAGAACAGTAGCGGGTATAAATGAAAGGGCACTCACCAAATAAGACCTATCTTTTTTACTTCTTTATTAAATGTTACATTTCTTCATCAAGTGTTAAATGGAGCAGAGCAGCACACAATGTTAGGAGAACATACATGGAGGGAAGAGACTGTAGAGAGCTAGGAAAGCATACATGAAGTACATTCTCCATTAAAAAATATATCCGTAATGGAAATTGCTTTGGGTTTGATGCCAACATAAGTGTGCTGGCCTCTAAACCACTACAAAATCCACTGTGGATGTATTTTTAATAAAGAACCTTCTATATGTATGCTTTCCTAGCTCTCTACAGTCTCTGCCTTCTCTGTATGTTCTCCTAACATTGTGTTCTGCTCAGCTTCATTTAACACTAAGGGAAAGGAAGTGAGGGGGAGTGTACAGTATAAAGCGCCATTCAGAAGCACACACAGCTCTCTCGCAGATATATATTTATATTTTTTGCATATGTGAGAAAAATGGTAGAAAATATTTAATGAAGACTATTTGTTCTATAGTACCCTATTGTAAATTGACCCTGGGAATGCTGGACCCCCGTTTCATTCATTGTGCAAACTTCCAAATGTGGTCAGGTTCAGCACCTGTTTGGGAGTCCTATAAAAGGATGAATGAAGCTGAAGTCGGCCATTTGTGCTGTCACTCAATTCACTCGGGGGGACTAATATCCTCTGTTCTTATAATTAGTGGATGTTCCCATAGTCAGGCGCTTATTATTCAGTTAGTTACTTCCAATCCTGAGGATGGAGAATTTTAATATTTAATGCAAGAGCTTTAACCCCTAGACGACCCAGGGCGTATCCGTACGTCCTGGCGTCACTAGGGGAGTTCAGAGTGGGGCGGTGTTGCCGACCGGCTCTGAACCGCCGTGATCCCGGGTGCTTTATGCAGCCCGGGACTGCGGCTATTACAGGCACGGTCCGATCGCCGTGCCCGCTAATAAGCTTTCTAAATGCAGCTTTTGCCCATTCCTGGTGTCTAGTGGGGGGGATCGCCCCCCCCCCCCAGCAACATGGTCGTGGAGGAGCGATCCCTGCATCTATTACCAGCCGGGTGCCTATCTCATCGATCTATGCAGTATTACTATACTGAATAGATCTCTATGAGAGATCAATGTGGCTATACTAGAAGTCCCCCAGGGGGAGTAACCCTAACCCCAGGGGGAATAACCCTAACCCCAGGGGGAATAACGCTAATCCCAGGGAGGAATAACCCTAACCCCAGGGGGGAATAACCCTAACCCCAGGGGGAATAACCCTAACCCCATGGGGGCTTCTAGTACATGTGTAAAAAAAAATATATATATTATTAACAACCCCCTCCCCTAATAAAAGTTTGAATCACCCCCCTTTTCCCATTTTATAAATAAAAATAAATAATTAAACATGTTTGCTATTGCTGCGTGTGTAATCTCCCAAACTATTAATTTATCACATTCTGATCTCGTACAGTAAATGGCGTAAGCTCAAAACAATTCCAAAGTGCAAAATTGCGCATTTTTAGTCGCATCAAATCCAGAAAAATTGTAATAAAAAGCGATCAAAAAGTTGCATATGCGCAATCAAGATATCGATAGAAAGTAAACATCATGGCGCAAAAAATGACACCTGACACAGCCCCATAGACCAAAGGATAAAAGCGCTATAAGCCTGGGAATGGAGCGATTTTAAGGAACGTATATTTCTTAAGAATGGTTTGAATTTTTTAAAAGCCATCAAATAAAATAAAAGTTGTACATGTTACATATCGTTGTAATCGTAACGACTTGAGAAACATATATAACAAGTCAGTTTTACCCCAGGGCAAACGGCGTAAAAACAAATACCCACCAAATAAAAAGAATGCTTTTTTTTTTTTTTTTTATTTCACCACACATCAAATTTTTCCTGGTTTCGCAGTGTACTTTATGCAAAATTTCAGTCTGTCATTGCAAATTACAATAAGTGACGCAAAAAAAAAAAAAAGGCTCATGTGGGTTTCTAGGTGAAAAAATGCAAGTGCTATGGCCTTAAAAGGCACAAGGAGGAAAAAACGAAACCGCAAAAATTGAAATTGGCCCGGTCCTCTAAGAGTTAAGAAAGTGTTAATAAAGTATGCAGTCAATGATGTTTCTGTTTTTTTTTTCCAGGTTAGGAGATGAATTTGGCGACCCCCCTCTTATTATGTCTGACGGTATTAATTCAACAAACTATTTCTCAGGTAATTCTCCACGTGGATGAAGGCATTATAAATAGTTGACTCTAAACAATGCAGAAAATCCTCAGACAACCAATGTATGACCTTTACCTTTTGGGGTCTGACTCCCTGTCCTTCCATTTGTGAGGGGCTCATCTGTTTGTTCCCATGTTTACTTCCTTAAAAAAATCCTGAGTCTCCCTGTACTTATCAGCTGCTGTATGTCCTGCAGGAAGTGGTGTAGTCTTTCCAATCTGGAGAGCAGGAGAGGTTTTCTATAAGGATTTTCTACCACTCTGGACAGTTCCTGACATGGACAGAGGTGGCAGCAGAGAGCACTGTGTCAGACTGGAAAGAATACACCACTTCCTGCAGGACATACAGCAGCTGATAAGTACTGGAAGACTCAAGATTTTTCAAGATTTTTTAATAGAAGTAAATTACAAATCTCTGACACTAGTTGATTTGAAAGAAAAAAAAATATTTTTTTTTTGGTGAACAACCCCTTTAACCTGATGGAGAAGGCAAGAAATGAAGCAGGTATCCCAGAAACACTGATGAGTCCAAATTTCCCCTTCATTTTTATGTATCGGTAAATCTTAGACACAGAACGACCGGTGTCAGAGATGATCTTCATTTCTGTGGAATCCCAATTCACTGTTGCGCACAATGGAGCGTGCGGCCGGAGCTCTGGTGTAAACTGACATGTCTGTGCAGCCGCTATTCAATGAATAGTGGCCACACAAAACTGACGTGTCTGTGCGGACGCTATTCAATGAATAGTGGCCACACAAAACTGATGTGTCTGTGCGGACGCTATTCAATGAATAGTGGCCACACAAAACTGACATGTCTGTGCAGACGCTATTCAATGAATAGTGGCCACACAATAGTGGCCGGTTATAATCCAGGCCACAGTGTATACTACGTGTATACGCTCCCGTCGAGATTCCATTCTTTCAAATGCAACAAATGTTTTGCATAAATCACGGCCATTGATGCAAATTGCAACAACGGACGTAATTTATGTAAAACATACGTTGTGTGAACATGGCCTCAGATTGCATTTATTCAACATTTTTTGAAAGGGTTAGTGTGCAATATTTTAGAGTCTTTTTAGAACATTTTTTTTTATATATAATGCTTTTTGGTTTCTTCTACAGAAAGAAGGCTATAAAAATCATTTATGCGAACATGAACACGTCAGAAAATACATTGTCGACAGACACAATGAGCTGAGAGCAAAAGTCAAACCTGCCGCGAGCAACATGCTAAAAATGGTAAAACTTTACTTCATCCCAATGCTTATTTTTGTTTTATATATATTATTTTTCAAAGCTGACAATGTAATTGTGGAAATATTGCCAGATAAATGATCAGTATCAATAACACTATGGAGGAGATTTATCAAACATGGTGTAAAGTAAAAATAACTCAGTTGCCCCTAGCAACCAATCAGATTCCACCTTTCATTTTCCAAAGAGTCTGTGAGGAATGAAAGGTGGAATCTGATTGGTTGCTAGGGGCAACTGGGCCAGTTTCACTTTACACCATGTTTGATAAATCTCCGACTATGGGTTTGTTACAGCCAGCACCCATGCTAATAAAGGAGTTGTGTAGGCTTCAAACATTTACAACATGGTTTTCTGGGATTTGTTTTATGGTGCGTGCACACCTACAGGATCTGCAGCTGATTTTCTGCAGCAGATTTCATTTAAATAACTGAACACAGCATTAAAGCTACTGCAGATCTGCTGCAGATCCTGTAGGTGTGAACGCACCCTGACCCTGTATATTTTTCAAGACTTTATTTTTTTTAACAATCATTTTGATTTTTGGGGAGTAAAAAGAAAATTGGGACAAGTTACCAGTTTTTCATATTGTTATATTTATATATATATTTTTTTGGACACTATAATGGGGGGCTGCCATCATGTCTCTCCTACTTGACAAAGGGGCAATTTATGCCTCGAAACGCGTTGTTTATGAGACCATTAAAATTCAACGTTTTACTTCATTAAACCTGAAGCCGTGAAGCGCCGTCATTCTGGCTCCTGTGGTCCCCGCCTACCCCGAGGATCCGACACTTCATCTACCATTCTCAAAGCATGCTCAGTGACCTTTATAGAGGTTGTTCTACAGAGAAGGAGCTAAGCTGCGCTATTGTGGGCACCTCTGTTATCTATATACTGGTGTCACCTGTCACTGTTCTCCTGTCTCTTTTATATATATACTGATGTCACTGGTCCCTGTACTCCTGTCTGTGCTATCTATATACTGGTGTCACCTGTCACTGTACTCATGTCTGTGTTATCTATATACTGGTGTCACCTGTCACTGTACTCCTGTCTGTGTTATCTAAAAAGTGGGGTCACCTATCTTTTTTCCTTCTGTCTGTGTTATCTATATACTGGTGCCACCTATCACTGTCCTCCTGTCTGGGTTATCTATATACTGGCGTCACCTGTCACTGTACTCCTGTCTGGGTTATCTACATACTGGTGTCACCTGTCACTGTATTCCTGTCTCTGCTATCTATATACTGGTGTCACCTGTCACTGTACTCCTGTCTCTGTTATCTATATACTGAAGTCACCTATCACTGTTCTCCTGTCTGTGTTATCTATATACTGGGGTCATCTGTCACTGTACTCCTGTCTCTGTTATCTATTTTCTGGGTTACCTATCACTGTATTCTTGTCTCTGTTATCTATATACTGGTGTCACCTATCACTGTATTCTTGTTTCTGTTATCTATATACTGGTGTCACCTGTCACTGTATTCCTGTCTGTGTTATCTATATTCTGGTGTCACCTGTCACTGTACTCCTGTCTGTGTTATCTAAAAAGTGGGGTCACCTATCTCTGTCCTTCTGTCTGTGTTATCTATATACTGGTGTCACCTATCACTGTCCTCCTGTCTGTGTTATCTATATACTGGTGTCACCTGTCACTGTACTCCTGTCTGTGTTATCTATATACTGGTGTCACCTGTCACTGTCCTCCTGTCTGTGTTATCTATATACTGCTGTCACCTGTCACTGTACTCCTGTCTCTGTTATCTATATACTGGTGTCACCTGTCACTGTACTCCTGTCTTTGTTATCTATATACTGGTGTCACCTGACACTGTACTCCTGTCTGTGTTATCTATATACTGGTGTCACCTGTCACTGTACTCCTGTCTGTCTTATCTATATAGTGGTGTCACCTGTCACTGTCCTCCTGTCTGTGTTATCTATATACTGCTGTCACCTGTCACTGTCCTTCGGTCCGTGTTATCTATATACTGCTGTCACCTGTCACTGTAGTCCTGTCTGTGTTATCTATATACTACTGTCACCTGTCACTGTACTCCTGTCTGTGTTATCTATATATTGCTGTCACCTGTCACTGTACTCCTGTCTGTGTTATCTATATACTGGCGTCACCTGTCACTGTACTCCTGTCTCTGTTATCTATATACTGGTGTCACCTGTCACTGTATTCCTGTCTGTGTTATCTATATACTGGTGTCACCTGTCACAGTACTCCTGTCTGTGTTATCTATATACTGGCGTCACCTGTCACTGTACTCCTGTCTGTGTTATCTATATACTGCTGTCACCTGTCACTGTACTCCTGTCTCTGTTATCTATATACTGGTGTCACCTGTCACTGTATTCCTGTCTGTGTTATCTATATACTGGTGTCACCTGTCACAGTACTCCTGTCTGGGACAATCTGCTGGGAAATAATTTGTATATAACAGGAAGTTTTAGCTTAGTTTTAAGCCTAATAGCTAGAATGGACATGGAATGGAAGATTTAAGGATTATTAGTAAATAAATAAAATTAAAAACTAAAATAAATCACCCCAAAAATCTTTAAACAATGGGTCATTTAAAAAAATTTAAACAATGGGTCATTTTCTGATTACACACGGCTTTCTTGCATATGCGGCCTTACACAAAATCTACAGCAGTCATGTCAAACTCTGGCCCGCAGGCCAAATCTGGCTCGTGGTGCCATTATTTTTGGCCGCCATGCTTTTCCATTGCTCTGTTAAATCTGGCCCCCCCCTGATGTCGCAGCAGATTATAATATGGGTGGTCCGGATGGCCATGCAGACCCCCCCATATTATAATCTTGTAGGCTGCAGGCTACTATATAAGAGACTATTTTAGGGACTGGCTTCTATATAAGACACTATTGGGGGTGGGCTACTATATAAGACTATTGAAGAGGGCTGGCCACTATATAAAACTATTGGGGAGGGCTGGCTACTATATAAGACTATTTTAGAGACTGGCTTCTACATAAGATACCATTGGGGAGGGCTGGCTACTATATAAGAGACTATTTTAGGGACTCGCTTCTACATAAGAGACTATGGGAGAGGGCTGGCTACTATAAGGGACACTATCGGGGGGTTGGCTACTATATCGGGCACTATTAGGTGTGCTGGCTACTATATCGGGCACTATTAGGTGTGCTGGCTACTATGTGGGTCGCTATTGGAAGGGCTGGCTACTATGTGTGGCTCTAATAGTAGGCCTGGCTAGTATGTGGGGCACTATTGGGAGGGCTACTACATGGGGCACAATTATGGGATTACCTACTGCATGAGGGATATAATGGGTAACTACCATGTGGGGACAATTCTTTTAGGATAGACAGTGCCAGAAACGCCATATGCACTTTTTATTAAATATCAAGGTTGGCCCGCGACTTTGTCCAATTTTTATCTTATGATCAGTATATATGTTTATCTTGACGCATGTTTCTATTCACTGTCAGACATAGGTCAAGTTCTTCTCTTTTTTTTAAAGTGATACCATATCGGCGGACACTTCCCCAAACCCCAGGTACCGTTTGTTAGATATGTTCTCCATCTATGCCTGGTCCGGGGATCTATCTGTTTCCTGGGACCGGTATTTGTGTAAAAGCCTTCTTTTATAACAGCGTTGCATTGGGCAGTTTTTAAGGGGAATGCAGCTCCTCTCTTCCTCCCTTGGCTGAATCTTCGTCTTCCGCAAGCCTAGCGGATAGATGTCCTAGGCCCTGCCCCTTTGACACAGCGCCGCCCTAATAGAAGAAGTTTTTTACATGAATACTGACCCCAGGAAACACATAGACCCCCGGACCAGGCATGGATTGGAAAAACCTAACGAACGGTATCAATGGTTTGGGGACAGCGATACAGTATCACTTTTAGTCCTGGCAAACAAGAGATTAAAAAAAAAGCCTGTATTTTTTTTTTTTTAAAAACTATTATTTACATTGTTCATGGTTCATATTTGCGTTCTTTTCTTTAAGGAATGGAGTGAGGAAGCAGCAAAAACTGCCCATACAGTGGCAAACAATTGTGAACATGCTCACAGCAAAGCGGACGAAAGGCGAATAACCAGTATGTATTTATCTGTGCAGTTTTTATGGCATTTATTACTTCATTAGATATGCTACTGACATTTTTTTTTTTTTACTTTTGGACAACCCCATAATATGTAAGGCTACATTCACACACCACAAAGTTAAATAAAAACATGGCAATCATTTTGCCGTATAATATGGATGTGTTTTCAATATAATAATGTGTTGCCCGCAGGGCACGCAACTTATGGAATAACGGTCGTAACTAATGACAACCATCCAAATAATCAACATGCTCATTATTTACCACCGGCCTATGAAAAATATGGAGTTTTTCTTTTTAAATTGTTCTCACAAGGTTTTATTTTCACTTAAATTTCGCTCAAATTGTATTTTGATGTTTTTTTTTAACATAGCCTAAGGCTCACAAATATGCTTGTTTTAAGCTATGTTCACACATCATCTTTTTTTTGGCCATTTGATGGCTGTCTTTTAGGACAACTGTCACTTAGAAACCAAATAACAACCATTATTTTAGTATGTCTGTCATTATAAAATAGCAGTGGTTATTTGGCCCCAAAATCACGACTGTCTTAAAAGACAGCCATCAAACACTAAAAAAAAGACGATGTGTGAACATAGCATTATAATGGGTTAATTAAATTTTAACCCCTTCATGTCAGCAACCTGTATATATATATATATATATATATATATATATATATATATATATATATATGTTCCTGACTGTGAGAGGGGTTTGATGTGTGCGGGACCGCTGCAGTGAGAGCGGTCCCGCACACATCAGTGTCCCAGGAGCCAGATATAATGACAGCCACGCTGCAGGGGTCCCTCTCGCATGTACTGATGGGCAATGGGGGAAGTCACTTACCTCCGTCCTGTCGGATGGACGATCCATGCATAGAGTCTGCTCTCAGGCAGGCTCTATGCACACATCGCTATTAACACTGATCTATGCTATGCTATGGCATAGCATAGATCAGTATATGCAATCTAGTCATTGCATGTTTTAATGTAACAAAAAAAGTGGAATTAATGTTTTTTTAAAAAGTATTTAAAAAACCCTTACATAACACCCCTCCCCAAATAAAAGTTTAAAATACCTCCTTGCCCATTATGAAAATCATGATATATAAAATAAATAAATAAAAACTAGCGATCATGGTCACAAAAAATGACACGCCAACCAGCCCTGTAGGTGGAAAAATAAAAGCACTATGGCTCTTAGAAGGCGGGGAGGAACATTGCACTAATTTGACCCAGACATCCGTGCATCAATTTTGCTGTTTTTGATGCATTTTAATATTCCTCATTATTTTAGGGAGCATTTTTTCTTAATTTTTCTTTTGTTTTTCTTTTTTTGGCTGTTCCGTGGGCATATTTTACGATGTGCGTAGCCTGAAATGTACACTTCTACTATATGTCTGTTATTCGTGAATGTTCGCCGAACATAAACACAAACCGATCACGATAATTATTTTTTATGTTCGTGTTCCAAATCGAACATCGGGATGTTTGCTCAACACTACAAGTTAGACAGTGCAAAGATCCAAATATTAGTGTCATACAATGCATAAATACAATACTATCCTTTGAATAATGTATCAGTACCATAATGTATGCAAACAATAATTTGGATAATACGTAATAATTTTACATTAAACATGGATCCTAAGTAAACTCTTACAACTTGGTTTCAGCTTTTTCATGTGGCGAAAACCTCTACATGGCTAACAGGCCGTACAACTGGACCAAAGTGATCCAGAGCTGGTGGGATGAACATAAAGACTTTCAGTATGGTGTGGGAGCAAAAACAGAAGGTGCCGTCATTGGCCATTTTACCCAGGTAGACTGTGTGTATAAGGTCTATACCTGTCAGTATACTGTGTACACTAGGCTGCATGCACTCCTGTTATTTCAGGATTTACTCTACGAAAGGCTGGGTTCACACCACGTTTTTGAAGTCTGTTTTTTTTTCATCAGTTGTTTTGCAAAAATGGATGGAAAAGTGATGGAAAAATAGATGCAATTGTGTGCAATCTGTTTTGATCTGTTTTTCCATTGACTTCCATTAAAAAGTTTTTTTTTTTTTTAGCATACACAAAAATGTGGTTCGATCCGTTTTAATCTTTTTTTTTTTTATAATGGAAGTCAATGGAAAAACAGATCAAAACGGATTGGACACAATTGCACAATCTGTTTTTCTGTCATTTGTTTTGTAAAAATTGCTAAAAAAAAAAAAGGGCTGCAAAAACGTAGTGTGGCCCTAGCCTAAAGTTTTTTTTCACACTTGTATCATAGTATTCCTTTCCATAGAAAGCATGACATATTGCTGAATACCTCATACAACACTGCTGCCCCATGGACCCTATTGGTTTATTCCACCACTTTCTGCCTCGGTTTCTGTAAATTTGACATGAACAATAGCACCACATGCAATGATATTCCTCCTATCAGATATATCAGGACAGAGCATCACACAGCAATGTGAACAAGGTCTAACTTGGTGTAATACAAACCTACACAGAGATTGTCCCATCACACATAACCTGAAAGAACCATTGGTCCTAAAACCCATAGTTATATAAGCTAAAGGTATAGAAGGTGCCTAATAGCAGTAAACCAGGTGTTTATAGGGGGTCTAAGGACCCTTTTCACATATGGTAGGAAGGCATGGTAGATTGTGGCCCTGTTGTAGACTTTGTGAGGATCATATAAATTATACCCAAGCTTATTTTGGCAGCCACTGGTTAATCCTATCCCTTTAGGGCAGTAAGGAGCGGCCCTAAATTGGAGAACCTCTCTATGACATCAATCTGACCTAAAAGAAGCGCCCTGTTGGTTGGGGGTTAAATAATAAAAACAAAGGGGAGATTTATCAAACATGGTGTAAAGTGAAGCTGGCTCAGTTGCCCCTAGTAACCAATCAGATTCCACCTTTCATTTTCCAAAGAATCTGTGAGGAATGAAAATTGGAATCTGATTGGTTGCTAGGGGCAACTGAGCCAGTTTCAGTTTACACCATGTTTGATAAATTTCCCCCAATATGATTACCGCTTCCAGTGTCCTCGCTGTGATTACCCAGGTTTGACATCACAGATTGGTGGGATTTAGCCCGTTCAGCCAATCAGTAACTGCAGCGGTGTCCCGCTCCAATCACTGACTGACTGAGTGGGGCATCCTTCAGCCGAGTCGTAACATAGCCAGAGGGGAGCTCAGAAGACAGCTGGAGGGGTCCAAGAGTTGGACACGGCTCTGTGTGGGCATCGGGGCAGGTGACTATAACTTCTTCTTTATGTTCCCTGACCCCATGCCCAAACTCATTTTTTTTGCCACCCCCACCAGACTTCTCCTTTAAAGGTCCCCATACACTTTAGATAGTAGTTGGCAAACCTGCCAACTTTGACATGACCAGCAAAAAGTATGGCACCCTCCCAACTCCTCCCCCCCCACACACACAGAAAATGGTGGAAAAATAAAGATTGGACATGTTAAAGCAGGGGTCCCCAAACTATAGCCCGCGAGCCGCATGCGCCCCCCTGAAGCTTTTTATCCGGCCCCCGCCTTACTTGGTGGTCAGTGAGAGGAGCGAATTGATACCGCTCCAGTGCCGAGAGCAGGTATCCTCCCACAGGCCGAGTGCAAGTGACAGTTATGTTGGTCATGCACGTCCCGCTGCGGGACGTAATTTGTCTCGGTCTGCCGCAGCGATACTCGCGTGAGGACCGTATGTCCGATGTTGAAAGTGGGAAGGTGGGTGAGGGGGCTGGTTGAGGGGGTGAAAGGGGAGTGGGGGGCTGGTTGAGGGTGTGAAGGGGGAGTGAGGGGGGCTGGTTGAGGGGATGAAGGGGGAGGGAGGGGAGGCTGGTTGAGGGGGGAGTGAGGGATTGAGTGAGGGCTGGGTGAGGGGTGGAAAAAAAGAGGGATGCTTTTAATTGGGGGAGGGGGGGGGAGTTGTGGCATTTTGCATTGGGATTTGAATATAATTTTTTTTATAGTCCGGTCTCCGACAATCTGAGGGACAGTAAACTGGCCCCCTGTGTAATAAGTTTGGGGACCCCTGTGTTAAAGGGTTTATCCAGTAGTAGAAAAACATGGACACTTTCTTCAAGAGACAGCACCACTCTTGTCTCCAGTATGGGTGCAGATTTTGCAACTGTTCCATTGAATTGAATGGAGATTAATTGCAAATCACACCCGACCTGGAGACAAGAGTTGTGTTTTCTCTGGAAGAAAGTGGCCATGGATAAACCCTTTAAATTTCTACCTAGCAGTAGCTTACCCCTCCTCCAAAGAGAAGACATGAGCCTCCAGCTGTGCTGAACATTCATGAGTATGGGGAGATATGAGGACAAACGTTTGGTCGACCGCTACGGGAGTGTATGGTCACCTTTAGTTAGAGGAATATAGAGTTTAAAGTACTCCTTTGGGCAAATACCTTTTTTCCTGCTCGACTGAAACATTTCATTTTCCCAGGCAGCTTTAGGTTTCATAGACGTCCATAGACATACATTGGGAAAGCAACTTCCCATCCACACACCAGTAAAGAATGGGACAGTCTCAAACCAGGTCACATAAGGAATCACTGATACATCATAGGCCGAAAATGAAGCCTCCCGGGAACAGGAGACTTGGACCGGCCGCTTAATCACAGTATGTTATAGCCCAGCAGGAAAAATGTGCTGCCCGGAGGGTTCTATAAGCAGTAATTGCCTTTTGTATCTATGACCAATGTTTTATTAAATAATAAAAAAGACCTCTACATTAGTGAGTGTGGTGCAATCTTTTATTGATAAGCCAACACGGTAGGGTTATAGGATGTACTTGACAGAGGCTTATGAACTATGTGACTATAGTAGTGACTGCGCCCAACAAGGTATTTATAGCACATCAATTCCAGTTTTCTTTACTGTCCAAGTGATACATTGTGTTTGTGTTAGGGCCCTATAACACTGGGCGATAATTGGCCGATTAGGCTTATTATCGCTCTATGTAATAGAAACAACGATCAGTCGATCAGCCGAAACGATCATCAACTGATTGTTTCTTCAGACCAAGATCTAAAGTCATCGGCCACCAACCGTTACGGGCAACAATGATGTGCGGCCGGCGGCTGACAATTCAGCAAGAAGTTTTTACATTGCCTATTCAGTGTCCTGCTCTCCTCCTGCCCTTTGCTTCCTCCCCGGCTCGCATGCTGCAGTTTCAGAGCGGCCTGTCGTCTCTGATGGGACGGTCTAAAGTGGCAGGGCGCGGGACCGGAGAGATAGCATGCAGAGTGCAGGAGGAGACCAGGAACATGGATAGGTAATGGAAAAACTGTTTAGGCAAAGGTTGCACAGACATCGCTAACGATGTCCGTGCAGCCCTTGCTAAACCATTATTGGGCCATGTAATAGGCCTAGTAAACAAGCACCGATCTAGCCGATTGGCACACGTTTTCAGTATTGATCGGGCCTTCATCGGCCCATGTAATAGCACCCTTGGGCTCTTTCAGGGTATACAGTACATTGACATATCGTTTAAAGGTGATCGAGTTCAACGGACTTGGTCTAGTCTAGTGATTTGGTTTAGTCCACCTAAGTTCACACCTATGTGAACATAGTCCTACTGTTTATTTTGCTTTCTAACAAACTAATTCTTACATTTCATTTATTGCAGCTTGTCTGGTATAAATCCTTCCTACTAGGTTGTGCATTAGCCTATTGTCCGAAGCAGCCTTTAGCCTACTTTTTTGTTTGCCATTACTGCCCAGCGTAAGTATATTGTTCAATGTTCCTAATGTCCCTTTATGGCTTCTCCTTTGCAGGTGCCTGGCATCCTCCTTCCAATGTTTTTATAAGTTTCTGCATTCTGAATAACCCTTGTGGTAAGAGCGGGAATAGCGGTCAACTTATTCTGACTAGTGATGAGCGAATACTGTTCGATCTAATAGTGAGATATTCGAATATTCGATATTCATACGAATATCCCGTGAATATTCGACAAATATTCGATAAGCGCTTAAATCCCCCAGCTTCCAGTTTCCCCCTCCAAATGGTCAAATAGATAATTTTTACTAGTCGAATACTTGTTCCCATAGACTTAAATGGGGTTGAATATTCGATCGAATATTCGCGGGATATTCGTACGAATATCGAATATCTCACTATTCACTCATCACTAATTCTGACCCCATCGGCTTTTTACCGCAGCATCAGAATTAGGATCTTTTGTATTTAATTGTACTTGACATGGCACCTTTTGGAGGGACCGGTAAACACTACTGTAATTTAGTTATATTATATGAAATATTATATATAATATGGAATATTATATATTCCACTGTATTTCCTTATTTCACCACAGAGGGAATATGAAAAACACTCTTCATGTCCCGTACGAGACTGGAAGTAAATGTGGAAAATGTCAGCATGCTTGTAGCAACGGACTGTGCGGTAAGATGCTTGTCCTGTTAGCAGAAATTAACATCAGAAGTCTAATATACCAGCCCTGGGATCCCCATGCGGCGGCCCGGGCGCAGATGTTGTGGCAGCTGGTGGGCTCTGGTGTTTTTAGATAGCTTTGTCACGGTGGCCAGGAGATGTAGTACCTACCCTCGGACACACGTGCAATGGACCTTGGTAGAACAGCAGTGAGGTGACAGAGTCTGACACTTAGGGTAGCTTCACACGGGCGGGCTCGCAGCGAGAATCTCGCTGCGAGCCCGGCAGGTCCTGGCAGTTCCCATAAACTACATACTTGCTGCGGACCGCAGCGAGTATGTAATTGTACCGCGCTTAACCCCTTCTACTCCCGCCGGCTCCCCCGCTGTAAGCAGCATACATTACCTGTCCTTGCTGCACGGGTCCGGCGTCCTGCTCTCCCGCCCGGCCAATCAGTGGCTGCGGCTGGGCAACACACTAATTGGCCGGACGGGAGAGCAGGACGCCGGACCCGAGCAGCAAGGACAGGTAATGTATGCTGCTTACAGCGGGGGAGCCGGCGGGAGTAGAAGGGGTTAAGCGCGGTACAATTACATACTCGCTGCGGTCCGCAGCAAGTATGTAGTTTATGGGAACTGCCAGGACCTGCCGGGCTCGCAGCGAGAATCTCGCTGCGAGCCCGCCCGTGTGAAGCTACCCTTAAGCAGAGTTGGTTGGTTACTGGTAGAAACTTCATTGCAATACAAGGATATATATATATATATATATATATATATATATGCCCAACCAGCTCTGAGACCGCCAGGATAGGTAGCACAAGTCCTAGGCCTCTGTCTCTGGCCATAGCTAACTCCTCAAGATTCCCCAAGGTAGTGTAACCCAGTGAGTAGGATACTTCGGCTCTCAGCAACTTTGTCCTACTGGGGATCAGTACCTCTTCCTTTCCTTTAGGGGGTGACTGTCTATTTAGAAGTATCCCATGCGTAGGCAAGGGTTTACCCAGATCACAGTGACCCCACTTCTAAAGGTCTAGCACTGCATACAAGTAGTCTCAGTCTCTTTTGAAAAAAAGTCTCCTCTTACTATCCTGATCGGAGCTCCCCCAAAACAGGAAACCCCTATCCTATATAGGACTGTGTCACAGGAAAAGAGGAGAGTTGAGAGTGTGTGAGGGTAGAGAGTCTGCACCTGTGATTGGCCAACATATAACAAATTGCCAAACCTTTACATACTGCTGCTGTGCACAGGGGGGAAGGTGAGACACCTAGTGGCAAGAGTGGAAATCTCAGCTCCTAGCTCTTGGTGTGGCACCTGACAGAGGTACATTAACAAAGGGGGTAAATAACTTAGGGAACCACCCGCACTGGGACACTACACACCCTTATGGCGATATGTAGACTTTATATAGGGAAAATAGGAATCAATACTCAATCAATACTGTGTCTATAGGGAGAATAGGGATCGGTATTACAGAGCTATTACTGTGTCTATAGGGAGAATAGGGATCAGTATTACAGAGCTATTACTGTGTCTACAGGGAGAATAGGGATCAGTATTACAGAGCTATTATTGTTTCTACAGAGAGAATAGGGATCAGTATTACAGAGCTATTACTGTGTCTATAGAGAGAATAGGGATCGGTATTACAGAGCTATTACTGTGTCTATAGGAAGAATAGGGATCAGTATTACAGAGCTATTACTGTGTCTATAGAGAGAATAGGGATCAGTATTACAGAGCTATTACTGTCTATTGGAAGAATAGGGATCAGTATTACAGAGCTATTACTGTGTCTATAGGGAGAATTGGGTCGGTATTACAGAGCTATTACTGTATCTATAGGGAGAATAGGGATTACAGATCTATTACTGTGTCTATAGGGAGGATAGGGATCAGTATTACAGAGTCATTACTGTGTCTATAGGAAGAATAGGGATCTGTATTACAGAGCTATTACTGTGTCTATAGGAAGAATAGGGATCGGTATTACAGAGCTATTACTGGGTCTATAGGGAGAATAGGGATCAGTATTACAGAGCAATTACTGTGTCTATAGGGAGAATAGGGATCAGTATTACAGAGCTATTACTGGGTCTATAGGGAGAATAGGGATCAGTATTACAGAGGTATTACTGTGTCTATAGAGAGAATAGGGATCAGTATTACAGAGCTATTACTGTGTCTATAGGAAGAATAGGGATCAGTATTACAGAGCTATAACTGTGTCTATAGGAAGAATAGGGATCAGTATTACAGAGCTATTACTATGTCTATAGGGAGAATAGGGATCAATATTACAGAGCTATTACTGTATCTATAGGGAGAATAGGGATCAGTATTACAGAGCTATTACTGTATCTAAAGGGAGAATAAGGATCATATTACAGAGCTCTTACTGTATCTATAGGAAGAATAGGGATCAGTATTACAGAGCTATTACTGTGTCTATAGAGAGAATAGGGATTAGTGTTACAGAGGTATTACTGTGTCTATAGAGAGAATAGGGATCAGTATTACAGAGCTATTACTGTATCTATAGGGAGAATAGGGATCGGTATTACAGAGCTATTACTGTATCTATAGGGAGAATAGGGATCGCTATTACAGAGCTATTACTGTATCTATAGGGAGAATAGGGATCGGTATTACAGAGCTATTACTGTATCTATAGGGAGAATAGGGATTACAGAGCTATTACTGTGCCTATAGGGAGAATAGGGATCAGTATTACAGAGCTATTACTGTATCTATAGGGAGAATAGGGATCGGTATTACAGAGCTATTACTGTATCTATAGGGAGAATAGGGATCAGTATTACAGAGCTATTACTGTGTCTATAGGGAGAATAGGGATCGGTATTACAGAGCTATTACTGGGTCTATAGGGAGAATAGGGATCAGTATTACAGAGCCATTACTGTGTGTATAGGGAGAATAGGGATCAGTATTACAGAGCTATTACTGTGTCTATAGGGAGAATAGGGATCAGTATTACAAAGCTATTATTGTATCTATAAGGAGAATAGGGATCGGTATTACAGAGCTATTACTGTATCTATAGGGAGAATAGGGATCAGTATTACAGAGCTATTACTGTATCTATAGGGAGAATAGGGATCAGTATTACAGAGCTATTACTGTGTCTATAGGAAGAATAGGAATTAATATTAAAGAGCTCTTACACTGTCTATAGGGAGAATAGGGATCGGTATTACAGAGCTATTACTGTATCTATAGGGAGAATAGGGATCTGTATTACAGAGCTATTACTGTATCTATAGGGAGAATAGGGATCAGTATTACAGAGCTATTACTATGTCTATGGGAAGAATAGGGATCAGTATTACAGAGCTATTACTGTGTCTATAGGACGAATAGGGATCAGTATTACAGAGCTATTACTGTGTCTATAGGGAGAATAGGGATCAGTATTACAGAGCTATTACTGTGTCTATAGGGAGAATAGGGATCAGTATTACAGAGCTATTATTGTGTCTATAGGGAGAATAGGGATCGGTATTACAGAGCTATTACTGTGTCTATAGGGAGAATAGGGATCAGTATTACAGAGCTATTACTGTGTCTATAGGGAGAATAGGGATCAGTATTACAGAGCTATTATTGTGTCTATAGGGAGAATAGGGATCGGTATTACAGAGCTATTACTGTGTCTATAGGGAGAATAGGGATCTGTATTACAGAGCCATTACTGTGTGTATAGGGAGGATAGGGATCAGTATTACAGAGGCATTACTTTGTCTATAGGGAGAATAGGGATCAGTATTACAGAGCTATTACTGTGTCTATAGGGAGAATAGGGATCGGTATTACAGAGCTATTACTGTATCTATAGGGAGAATAGGGATCTGTATTACAGAGCTATTACTGTATCTATAGGGAGAATAGGGATTACAGAGCTATTACTGTGTCTATAGGAAGAATAGGGATCAGTATTACAGAGCTATTACTGTGTCTATAGGGAGAATAGGGATCAGTATTACAGAGCCATTACTGTGTGTATAGGGAGGATAGGGATCAGTATTACAGAGGCATTACTTTGTCTATAGGGAGAATAGGGATCAGTATTACAGAGCTATTACTGTATCTATAGGGAGAATAGGGATCGGTATTACAGAGCTATTACTGTATCTATAGGGACAATAGGGATCGGTATTACAGAGCCATTACTGTGTGTATAGGGAGAATAGGGATCGGTATTACAGAGCTATTACTGGGTCTATAGGAAGAATAGGGATCAGTATTACAGAGCTATTACTGTGTCTATAGGGAGAATAGGGATCGGTATTACAGAGCCATTACTGTGTCTATAGGGACAATAGGGATCGGTATTACAGAGCCATTACTGTGTGTATAGGGAGAATAGGGATCAGTATTACAGAGCTATTACTGTGTCTATAGGGAGAATAGGGATCGGTATTACAGAGCCATTACTGTGTCTATAGGGACAATAGGGATCGGTATTACAGAGCCATTACTGTGTGTATAGGGAGAATAGGGATCAGTATTACAGAGCTATTACTGTATCTATAGGGAGAATATGGATCAGTATTACAGAGCTATTACTGGGTCTATAGGGAGAATAGGGATTGGTTTTACCTACCGTACTTACTATTGTTATGATTCATTGCAGAAAATCCCTGTCTATACGATGATGATGTGGACGGCTGCCAAGAGTATATGGAGTTTTGTGAGTCTGAGGAAGAAGACATGGATGACGATTTCAAGATTAAGAACATCTGTAAGGAAACTTGTAACTGTGACGATGAAATCATTTAATCCCCCTAATGTCAGGCAGACCAACTCATGTATCATAGATCAATAGGTGGATATTTGCAGACCAGATTTTCCTATATTTGCATATGGATACAATTGGGAATAAAGACAAAAAAAAAACTGTGCTAGAGTGATTTGTCATTTTTTCGTAAATTTGAGTAACCTTCATATCTGAAGACCGTCTGGGAGCTCGCCTGATACTGATAACCCGAGACTCTTTATGCCATTCCTCTGTTATTCTTCCTGGAAAATAAATTGACAACTGGGTATTATTAAAGATTTGCAATGTCCAATAACTGTTGACAGTGGCAGACTGTATAGGGATGTGCCATGTTACAAGGTCAATAGTATTTTATTATGGTAAGTATAATGGTATTAATACATTTCCAGGAGGAATATCAGAGGAGCAGCCCAATTCTTCATTATAAATATATCTCAGGGCCGTTTCTAGGACCGGACGGGCCGGGCCACCACACGGGGCGCAGACAGCTAGGGGGCGCCGCCCGACCCCCCCGGACTCATCACATAAACAGCACCTCCCGCACCGCATCAACAGAATGCCACCAGCCAGGCCCCCTTCCCAATCTTCTCCTTCCCTCCCTGAGGCCGGCTCCACAGACTTCTGAGTGACATCAGTGACATCATCAGTCACTTCATTAGACAGCCGGACCGCCGCAGAGGCCACACTCCTGCGGCGCATCTCTCCTGCCTGTGTGTGTGAGGGCGAGGGGGGTTTGGATCGCAGGTAGGGCGGGCATTGTTAGTGTGTCTATTGAGATGGCGGCCTGGTGAGGTAGTGTATGTAGGGGGAGTCAGGTGCTTTCCCAGTATCCTGAATGTCAGTATAATGGAGGTCACACAGCTTTCCCAGTATCCTGAATGTCAGTATAATGGAGGTCACACAGCTTTCCCAGTATCCTCAATGTCAGTATAATAGAGGTCACACAGCTTTCCCAGTATCCTAAATGTCAGTATAATGGAGGTCACCCATCTCTCCCAGTATCCTGAATGTCAGTATAATGGAGGTCACACAGCTTTCCCAGCATCCTGTATGTCAGTGTAATGGAGGTCACACAGCTTTCCCAGTATCCTGTATGTCAGTGTAATGGAGGTCACACAGCTCTCCCAGCATCTTGTGTGTCAGTGTAATGGAGGTCACACAGCTTTCTCAGAATCCTGTATGTCAGTGTAATGGAGGTCACACAGCTTTCTCAGAATCCTGTATGTCAGTGTAATGGAGGTCACACAGCTTTCTCAGAATCCTGTATGTCAGTGTAATGGAGGTCACACAGCTTTCTCAGAATCCTGTATGTCAGTGTAATGGAGGTCACACAGCTTTCTCAGAATCCTGTATGTCAGTGTAATGGAGGTCACACAGCTTTCTCAGAATCCTGTACATAGTAACATAGTAACATAGTAAATAAGGTTGAAAGAAGACAGGAGTCCATCAGGTTCAACCAAGGGAAACCCTACTGTGTTGATCCAGGGAAGGCAAAAAAAAACACGAGGCGGAGGTCACACAGCTTTTCCAGCATCCTGTATGTCAGTGTATAATTGAGGTCACCCAGCTTTCTCAGCATCCTGTATGTCAGTGTAATGGAGGTCACACAGCTTTCTCAGCATCCTGAATGTCAGTGTAATGGAGGTCACACAGCTTCCAGCTGACGTTACTGCACCAAGCAGCAGAATTACTACAGTTTGGGACCTTATAGGATTTGAAAAGGGAAGGAAGTTGCTGGAAGTGCGGAGCCTGAGATGTTTGTCTGGCAGGTTCTGAGGAGATGCATTGTAGCTGGAAGAAATCAGCATGGAGGCCGGATGGAGAGGAAAAGGGAAAGTGACACCTTAGATCAAAGAAGACGTCACCTGTGAGCAGGGCCGCCATCAGGAATTTCGGGGCCCCATACAACCAAAGTGTCTGGGCCCCCCACATTAATAAAAAAAAAAAAATTGTGTGTTCGCCCCACGCCTTGCTGGGAGGTATAATTTGGTTCAGATCAATTCTAGAGAACTGGCTCATATACCCCATTTTCCCCAGTGGCTTAAAATGTAACCTCTGTTATACAGTTATAAAATTGTAGAAATTAAATGTGAACAAGGTGCAATTCAAATAGACACTTACTTGTATAGCTGCCTCTTGTGCTCTGTATGCAGTGCATTATATTCACCCCTGCAACGTACAATTTATAGCGTGTCTACAAGCCCAGCGGGGCTCATTATGATGGAGACTAAAACTTATACAAGAGTGGGGTAGGGGTTCCCCTGTATTCAGAATGCTGTTGAGTACTAGGCAATGCCCCGTTTGGGGTTATTGAATTTCGAGGGTCTGGGGGGCTGTTTGATTTGTATATGTTCACCAATATCCCCCCCCCCCCCCCCCCGGTATGCTCACTAACATAGAATATGTTGATAAGGCTAATATAATGAGGCTGTTCCATGTTAGTGAGCATATACAAATCACCCCCCCCCCCCCCCCCCCCAGGCAGACTAGTTTAGCTCACCCAAGCCAGTGATAGCGAATACATGGCGCTTTCTAGGAGATCCTGTTTGTGCAGCAGAGGTGCCTTTATCCTGCTCTGCATAGACCCTCGAAATTCAATAATCCCAGACGGGGCATTGCCTAGAACTCAACAGCATTCTGAATACAGGGGAACCCCTACCCCACTCTTGTATAAGTTTTAGTCTCCATCATAATGAGCCCCGCTGGGCTTGTAGACACGCTATAAATTGTACGTTGCAAGGGTGAATATAATGCACTGCATACAGAGCACAAGAGACAGCTATACAAGTAAGTGTCTATTTGAATTGCACCTTGTTCACATTTAGGTTCTACAATTTTATAACTGTATAACAGAGGTTACATTTTAAGCCACTGGGGAAAATGGGGTATATGAGCCAGTTCTCTAGAATTGATCTCACACACAGACACCAGCACACATGTATACAGACACCAGCACACATGTATACAGACACCAGCACACATGTATACAGACATACAGACACCAGCACACCAGGGCACGATGAAGTTTGAACTTCTGCAAAATGGAGAAATCACCTGATATCACCTGCAGTCCTATGTAACACCACATAACACAGTGGTATCTCTGAGTACAGATAATGTAGTAGATTTCACCTGCAGTCCTATGTAACAGCACAGATAACACAGTGATATCTCAGAGTATAGATCATGTAGTAGATGTCACCTGCAGTCCTATGTAACAGCACAGATAACACAGTGATATCCCTCTGAGTACAGATAATGTAGATGTCACCTGCAGTCCTATGTAACACCACAGATAACACAGTGATATCTCTGAGTACAGATCATGTAGTAGATGTCACCTGCAGTCCTATGTAACAGCACAGATAACACAGTGATATCCCTCTGAGTACAGATAATGTAGTAGTCACCTGCAGTCCTATGTAACACAACAGATAACACAGTGATATCTCTGAGTACAGATAATGTAGTAGCTGTCACCTCGGGGCGCCCCTACTAAATGATGTTCTACAAAATAAGAAAAGTGTCATACAGTGACTCACAGGTGACGTCTTCTTTGATCTGAGGCGTCACTTTCCCTTTTCCTCTCCATCCGGCCCAGACCTCCATGATGAGTCCTTCCAGATATGTTTCATCCCCTTAGAACCTGCGAGACAAACAATTTAGGCTCCGCACATTTCTAGCAACTTCCTTTCCTTTCTCCCCCCTGTAGGCTCCCATAGTAACTGCGCTGTGTGGGATGCCCCCTGTATGTAGGATCCCCTGCTGTGCCCCCTGTATGTAGGATTCCCTGCTGTGCCCCCATGAGCTAATAATGCCCCTAGAGGTGGCCCCCATGAACTAATAATGCCCCCAGAGGTGCCCCCATGAGCTAATAATGCCCCTAGAGGTACCCCCATGAGCTAATAATGCCCCCAGAGGTGCCCCCATGAGCTAATAATGCCCCTAGAGGTGCCCCCATGAGCTAATAATGCCCCTAGAGGTGGCCCCCATGAACTAATAATGCCCCCAGAGGTACCCCCATGAACTAATAATGCCCCCAGAGGTGCCCCCATGCACTAATAATGCCCCCAGAGATGCCCCCATGAACTAATAATGCCCCCAGAGGTGCCCCCATATACTAATAATGCCCCCAGAGGTGTCCCCATATACTAATAATGCCCCCAGAGGTGCCCCCATATACTAATAATGCCCCCAGAGGTGTCCCCATATACTAATAATGCCCCCAGAGGTGCCCCCATATACTAATAATGCCCCCAGAGGTGCTCCCATATACTAATAATGCCCCCAGAGATGCCCCCATGAGTTAATAATGCCCCCAGAGGTACCCCCATATACTAATAATGCCCCCAGAGGTTCCCCCCATGAGCTAATAATGCCCCCAGAGGTGCCCCCATACACTACTAATGCCCCCAGAGGTGCCCCCATACACTACTAATGCCCCCATACACTAATAATGCCCCCAGAGGTGCCCCCCATACACTAATAATGCCCCCAGAGGTGCCCCCATATACTAATAATGCCCCCAGAGGTGCCCCCATATACTAATAATGCCCCCAGAGGTTCCCCCATATACTAATAATGCCCCCAGAGGTGCCCCCATATACTAATGCCCCCAGAGGTGCCCCCATATACTAATAATGTCCCCAGAGGTGCCCCCATATACTAATACTGCCCCCAGAGGTGCCCCCATATACTAATAATGCCCCCAGAGGTGCCCCCATACACTAATAATGCCCCCAGAGGTGCCCCCATACACTAATAATGCCCCCAGAGGTGCCCCCCATATACTAATACTGCCCCCAGAGGTGCCCCCATACACTAATAATGCCCCCAGAGGTGCCCCCATATACTAATAATGCCCCCAGAGGTGCCCCCCATATACTAATAATGCCCCCAGAGGTGCCCCCATATACTAATAATGCCCCCAGAGGTGCCCCCATACACTAATAATGCCCCCAGAGGTGCCCCCCATATACTAATAATGCCCCCAGAGGTGCCCCCCATATACTAATACTGCCCCCAGAGGTGCCCCCATACACTAATAATGCCCCCCGAGGTGCCCCCATATACTAATACTGCCCCCAGAGGTGCCCCCATATACTAATAATGCCCCCAGAGGTGCCCCCATATACTAATACTGCCCCCAGAGGTGCCCCCATATACTAATACTGCCCCCAGAGGTGCCCCCATACACTAATAATGCCCCCCGAGGTGCCCCCATATACTAATACTGCCCCCAGAGGTGCCCCCATATACTAATACTGCCCCCAGAGGTGCCCCCATACACTAATAATGCCCCCAGAGGTGCCCCCATATACTAATACTGCCCCCAGAGGTGCCCCCATACACTAATAATGCCCCCAGAGGTGCCCCTAAAAAAACAAACATCCTACTCACCTAATCCGCGCTGTGTAGCTGCAGGCAGCAGCTCTCCTCCTCCTCTTCTGGCTCCATCTTGCGAGCCGCAGGGACGGGACTTCCGGCAGGCGTGATGACGTCACATGATCACGCCTGCCGGAGAGGTCACGTCCCGGCCTCCCATAGGCTGCTGGTATGAAGTGCCGGCAGCCTATGGGAGAGAATACAGGAGGAGGACGCTGACAGGTCCTTCTCCTGTATTCTGATCGCTTCAATGTTCCGCCCGCTCAATGTGCGGGCGGAACATCAAAGCGATCAATGCATCCGGAGAAGCTGCGTGGCCGCAGCTTCTCAGGATGCTCAGAAACAGGTGTCAAGGGGGGCCGTGCGGGCCCCCCTAGCGTAGCGGTGGGGGGCGGCGGCCGGCGGGCCCGCCGGGCCCCCCCCCGGGTCTCTTAGGGTCCGGGCCCCATACGGCAGTACCACTTGTACTGCCCTATCGGCGGCCCTGCCTGTGAGTCACTGAATTATAATTTTGTATTCAGTTGAACATTATCTGTTAGGGATGCAACATTGCTCTATGTCGCAATACACACACTGCTTATTCTTCCTAGTAGTCTGAATCTTGGTAAAAGCCCCCCTTTCTTCCCCAGGGCTAAACTGAGTGAGGGGGGGGGGGGGGGCTTTTATCAAGATTCGCCCTGTTGCCAAAATGACCTAGAAACTGCCCTGATCTATCTATCTATCTATCTTCTATCCTTCTCTACAGGAAACAAGCAACTGCATTCTCTATTTCTGCCACTAGATGGCGCTGTATACACACACACATCTCTATGAATTGCAGACAGGCTAAACATCTTCCGATAGCTAGCATTGTCTTTGCCCATAGTATATGGTGAAATCACCACCAGCAATTCGCTATATCCATCTGCTTCTATTGTTTCTATGAGTAATAAATATGCAGCAGAATTTCTGGTTTACAGTAAGAGAA
Source organism: Dendropsophus ebraccatus (assembly GCF_027789765.1). Taxonomy (NCBI): domain Eukaryota; kingdom Metazoa; phylum Chordata; class Amphibia; order Anura; family Hylidae; genus Dendropsophus; species Dendropsophus ebraccatus. Next base: position 128,457,263 of record NC_091459.1, on the reverse strand, counting down.
TTAAGAGATGAAACGTATGTAATTTAGGCGTTGCATTAACTAATCCAGACCATTGTATATACAGGTAGATCCAGAGTATAATCCAGCAGCTGTCACTTATACATAATCCCTTCCATCAGGTGTCAGGAGTAGTTCTGCCACCTAGGTCACTCTATTCAGTCTATTGTATTGACATGAACTCTATTCACGTCCCTAAAATGCTGGCTTGGAATTCGACCACTCCTCCCTGTTCCCCAAAACCACAAGATACAATAGCAGCCAATTCTGGGAACCAGGAAGAGGAGGGATTCGAACCCAGTTTCAGTCACAGCTGCACCCCCTGCAGGCCCTTTAGCTACACCACTGGTCCCATAGATTCAGATACAGTGTAGGACAAAAGTGTCTGTGTATTGTGGTTTCTTCATATGTATTGTAACTTGTAATCTGGGTAGGAACCTGTTCTACTCCCCTACAGCGCCACCACAGGACAAGTGGAGCTATACATTTTTCGTATTGAAATACATGGGGTGTCTATGCAATGTGCCTATGTGTCAGGTCCTCCAGGGAGAGAAACACCATCTTTGTAGTTATTCTTCACTGTAACAGATAAGGGTACAAAACAGAGGACCCTCTATTGTAAATTAGAGTTCCAGAACTGGGAAAAATAATTTCAAAGCTATCTATAATACAGCAGGGGCGGACACAGACTGCAAAGGGCCCCTGTGCAAAAAATTTTGTTTCTCCCCCTTTCTGCCTTGAAGGCGCACACATATGAACGCCCGGGTATCTGGTACATGTGTCCTGGTTTCTTGGGAGGGCCCTACAGCACAGACGCCAGAGCCCACTATAGGACTGTACTGCAGTCTGTGCAGGCCCCAGTGTGGGACTGGGGTACCTGTGGCCACCAATAGAACTGATCATTGGGGGCACCCAAATAAAGAACCCGTAAGAAGCAACATGCAGACCTTGTCCCATCTTGGACTGATGTATCTGTGACTACAACTCCCGGAATAACAATTACAACTACAACTACAACTCTCAGAATGCCTTACACTTATGAAGCTCTCAGAGAATGCTGGGAGTTGTAGTTTCAACCCCTTAAGTTGTCTACTCATTTGTACTTCAAATCCGAGCACATCTTGAGGACTTGAGACTGCAGTAAGTGCTGGGAGTTGTAGTGTTTGCAGCCGTTGTACTTCGAGGGTCCTGGGTGCATTGTACACTGGATGTTGTGTGGGGGGTGAGAGTATACAGATCAGAGTGTGGAAGTGACCCCAGAACAGCCCTAATAGGGGATAGAACAAATGGGTCCTTACACACTGCTGGGGCACAGGTGGGATATGTGTACTGTATGTGGCTGCACAGGTGGGAGACATGTACTGTATGTGGCTGCACAGGTGGGAGACATGTACTGTATGTGTCTGCACAGGTGGGAGACATGAACTGTATGTGGCTGCACAGGTGGGAGACATGTACTGTATGTGGCTGCACAGGTGGGAGACATGTACTGTATGTGGCTGCACAGGTGGGATACATGTACTGTATGTGGCTGCACAGGTGGGATACATGTACTGTATGTGGCTGCACAGGTGGGAGACATGTATTGTATGTGGCTGCACAGGTGGGAGACATGTACTGTATGTGGCTGCACAGGTGGGAGACATGTACTGTATGTGGCTGCACAGGTGGGAGACATTTACTGTATGTGGCTGCATAGGTGGGAGACATTTACTGTATGTGGCTGCACAGGTGGGAGACATGTACTGTATGTGGCTGCACAGGTGGGAGACATGTACTGTATGTGGCTGCACAGGTGGGAGACATGTACTGTATGTGGCTGCACAGGTGGGAGACATGTACTGTATGTGGCTGCACAGGTGGGAGACATGTACTGTATGTGGCTGCAAAGGTGGGAGACATGTACTGTATGTGGCTGCAAAGGTGGGAGACATGTACTGTATGTGGCTGCACAGGTGGGAGACATGTACTGTATGTGGCTGCTTCGGGGGATATTAAAGAGAAAAACACCCATGCTGCAGGGGGAGAGGGGCACTATTGACTAAAAAGGCATAAACTTACAATAAATCCTACAGTAACAGAGAGGGGGGGGTCTCTGTGCTTTCTCTTACACAGTCCACCCTCTATCTTAGAACTTCCAGCAGCCTGACAGACACACTGACAATAATCACTCACTGCCAGAGCTGTTGCTCCTCTTTACAGTCCTGCCCCTGTAAGCCATAACCCTGCAGGATCCCTCCGGCCCCTGTCACCACATGCTCTCTCTCCTCTCCTCCTCACACAAGTTATGCTGGACAGTGGAGTACAGGAAGGGGGGGGTGGGAGGGGGGTCTGTCATCACATGCTCTCTCTCCTCTCCTCCTCATTCAAGGTATAGTGGAGTACAGGAGGGGGGTGTCAGCAGCAGCAGCATTCAGGAGGAGAGGAGAACCAGCCCCAACTGGGCACAGCATCCAGTCACTAAAGGGGCCCCACAGGAGCATGGAGCCCACACTTCCCGGATGCTGATGCTGCCTGGGGGGCCCACTACAGACATGTGCCATGCTGAGATGACATTTTAGAGGCTGAGCCTGGCGGGCCCCTCTTTTGGCCTAGGCCCCTTTGCAGCTGAACAGGCTGCACAAGTGAAAGGTCCACCTCTTTAATACAGATATAAAAGCAATACAGTGTTTGCAGTGAACAATACAGGCTTATGGGGTCATTGATGAGTAGGATAGAATCATGCTGGCTACTAAGAAAGCACATGACAGTAATAACAGTTATCAGTGTCTCCAGCTATACAGCTACAACCACTGTCCTGCAACATATCATCAAGAACTGAAAAGAAGAGAGCTGAGATGTGACCGCAAGGAGAGAAGAAGATGTACATCTACCCTTACAGCTCTGTTATATTATGTGTGGTAAGCACGAGGGGTGCAGCTGGTGTTGCAGTGCAGGGCTTGCTGGGTGCAGTAGTGTCACATAGCAGAGGGGTATGACCAGCCACCCCTATGTTTCCGTACACCTTTTCAAAGGTAGTTGTTCCTGTGCTACAATATGCAGGTGGCTGACCTGTGATACAGAGTTTCTTGAATTTGAATTTACTGCACAGCTCTTGTGCAGAATCCAATATAAATTGTCTCTTTAAGCACAATGAATGCAGCTTTATTGCTTGAGAGTAGGTAGGTCTGATGACTTTCCCTTTAAGAGCTCTGCAGGTTAACCAATGACTTTGACAATGAGGAAATTTAGTGGGAGAAAATGTAGTTTAGTTGCTAAGAGAGAGATGACTACCTGAAGGAACACAGTCTGGTTAGTTTATGACTCTGCTGATGAGAACTTTCACAGTTTGGCTGCTGTGACTTGAAGAGAAGAGAGGAATCGTGTCCACAGGACAACTCTGTAGATCCGTCCATGATACCCTTAGGGACGTATGTAGGAGCCTGATGATCGACGTGATAGCGGATAAGTACCGTCTCCAACCAGAGGCCTAGAAGAGGACAGCAAATCCAGGGGGCCCAGAAGCAAGAAGCAATTTCTCCAACCCTGGTCTAGAAGAAGATGAGAATGAAGGATGGGTCCTTGCAGCGTAGGCAGGAACTGACAGGAATCAGTTCTTCTCCTTTCTCTATCTCTTTTCTCCAATCTATCTGTACTCTCCTCACTACTTGTTCTCCCCTCTCTATTTACCCTCCTTTCTTTACCTGTCTCACCCCCATCTCCCCTCTCTTTGTTTTTTCCTCTATATCTCTTCTCCCCTCTCTATTTGTTCTCTCTTCTATCTGTCCTCCTCTCTCTTTCTGTTCCTCCCTTTCTATCTGTTCTCCACTCTTTATCTGTTCTTTACTCTTTATCCCCTTTTCCCCTCTTTATCTCTTCTTCTCCCTCTATCTGTTCTCTATTTCTCTCTCTCTGTCCCCCCTCTCTGTCTTTTTCTCTCTTTATCTGTTCTCGTCTCTCTATCTCTTCTCCCCTCTCTGTGTACGTTCCTCTTAGGTTAGTAAGTCAGTAGATAGTGTCGGCTTCCCTCGCTCTTGTTGGTTTTTGTGCCATACCTCTAGGACTGATACCACAAGAGATAATGTTTTCTCTTGTTTTTTTCCACAATAAACCATAGAACTTGTATTATTCTGGCTGTTTCATGGCACAATCCATCCAGTAACCAAACTTCTGCAATTGGCTTTCAACGTCAGATCTAGTAGCCTCTCGCCAACTGAGCTCCAGCCAAACACAATAGGTACTAAACATACAGGTAATCTTGTGTTTATAGACACAATGAGGAATATTTATAAAAAATATACGCCTTTTTTTGTGTGGAAAGTTGCAAAATTTTGACGAACCGCATAGCTGCGCAAAATTTTGCAACTTTTCCCCCACATGCACCAATCATGCCTACTTCAGCTTAGGCTGAAAATAGGCATGATTTATCATGTGCGACTAACTAAAATAGTCACACATGGGTCTCAGACTAACTCCCCACTAAAGGTTGTGTATTTCACCACCTAATGTGGGTCGGGTGCTGTGTCCACTGAGTGTAAGGGGTTAAGTAGTGGTGCAGTAGCATCACTACTAACCCTCTGGGGCTGTACAGTAAGGAAGGGTGCATAGCGCCCCTTCCTTGCTGGTACAGGTGCAGTGCCAGAACAGTCTGGTCCCCAGGGGGTTAAGTCCCTGGGAGCCAGACTGTAACTCCCATACCCATGCTGGAGGTCACCCAACTTTCCCAGGATCCTGTAAGGTTAACCTTACAGAATGCTGGGAAAGCTGGTTAATCTCCAGCATGGGCATGTGAGTTACAGTCTGGCTCTCAGGGACTTAACCCCTTACTTGCTGTTTGTTTTTGCTTGTGTTTTTTTCTTTTTCAGATACTGGTATGCAGAGAATTATGTTGGATTTGTTTGGAATACGTCGATGACCAGCGGACTTTAATGTACAATAAAATGGTCAATGAGGGTTGTGGGGGTGTTTTTATTTGAATACATTTTTTTGTCTAGGTGTGTTGTGTTTTCTTTCATTAATTTACAGACTTAGTAGTGAAAGCTGTAAGTAAGTCGGGACTAAAATAGCTAACTAAATTAGCCGGTATAAAATAGCTAACACTAACCCCCCCATTATTACCTCAGTACCCAATGCCACCAGGGGTACTGGGAAGACCTGGGTGCCAGTAGTCCCAGAGCATCAAAAATTGGCGCTCCTGGACTGGGTTGCAGCAGGCTGGTATTATTAAGGCTGGGGAGGGCCTAAACCAATGGTCCTTCCCACCCTGGTGTTACCAGGCTGAAATAATGAAAGTAAACACAACACACCTAAAAAAAAATTTTTATTCAAATAAAAACACCCCCACAACCCTCGTTGACCATTTTATTGAACATTAAAGTCTGCTGGTCACCAACGTAGTACAAATGAATCCAATGTAATCCTCTGCATACCGGTATCTGAAAAAGAAAGGGAGAAGAAAATGCTTATTACCCAGGAGGCAAACCAGGGCCAATGAGACTATTTAGAGACAATTCTGAGACCATTTAGAGACAATTCTGAGACAAACAAATCAGCACCACAGAAAATAGACCAGACTTATCCCTGATAGTAAATTGCACTTCAAATAGACCAGTCTATTATAAGCAGAAATAGGCCACATCTAGAAAAATCCCCTGTTGATAAATCTCCACCATAGAGTGCGACCATAATGTATTTTCTATCATAGCCAGAAGGAACTTTTTCTTAAAGCGACTCTGTACCCACAATCTGACCCCCCCCCCCCCCCCCCCCCAAACCGCTTGTATCATCGGATAGCTGCTTTATATCTAGGATCTGTCCTGGTGTCCGTTCGGCAGGTAATGCAGATATTCTCATAAAAAAACAGCTTTTAAACTTGAAGCCCTGTGCCAGACTGCTGTGGCCTAGAGAACCCATGCCCTAAGCTTGCACTGCCTCTCCGTCCCTCCTCCCCGCCCTCTTCAGCATGCCCCTAGAACAATTTCTGCTATTCATCACCTGTGTGAACATGGCACATGGGCTGGATTGTTAAGTTGCAGTGTCCCAGAACAGAGTAGTTATTTGTCACTTGCTGCACTATCCCTGCACCTTTATTATGGCCAGTTCTGTTCTGGAAAGCTATGGTCCACTGCAAAGTGTGTGTATTTTGTCACCCCTCTCAGTGTTCAGGTCTGCTATTCCATTCATTTCTTGTGTGCATATTCAGTTATCAGAGCCTAATGGTATTATGTCGTCCCCCCAGTGTTCAAGTATGGTACTTCTCATGTATATTTAGTCCTATATACATAATAGTGTCATGATGCAATGGCTGGATGTTACGTGACTGCCCCTGCTTTCTATGGTAACCCCAATGGCCATCGAGCTTTGGCTGGGAATACCATGTGACTTCCTGTCTGCCTCAGTCTTGTCTTCCACCTTCAGGGGGACAGGTTGTGTGTGTGATCTCTCTCCCCTGTCAGGAGAGAGGTACGTGTGCTCTGCTGCTCCAGCTTCACCAGAAGTGTTCCTGGCTGTGTTCTATTCTCAAGTCTCAAGAATTCTCCTCCTAACCACAAGATCTGGGTGCTGTTCTTCAGTCATTCCTCTCATCATCTTCTCTAATGATCAACAGCAAGTATTCATCTCAGTTTCATTCCGCCCAGCATCTCAACTTCAGTATCACTACTACTCCCATCATTTAGCACGCTATCATCACAGCCAATTTCAGCATCACCCATTGCTCTGCCTTCTCCAAGTCTGCCTTATACCCGGTTGCATCCGGAGAGACTGTTGCTACTAGTTACCACCGTTATAATAAATACACAACTACCATTGTTTCTGAACCTTGGCATTGGTGGAATTATTGGTGCCCTGACTAAGGACAACGAAGAATTGCTCGGGCTCCGCATGGTCAGGTTCCTGCTGGTTAGCTGCATCCCCTCGTGCCATATCCGTGACCTAACATCTGGCAGGCAGCTGTCCGGGATCCTACCCGGTACTACCATCTACCACTACTCTCAGCGGAGTGCCCAGCGCAAAGTCACCTGTGTAGTGTTCAGGTGATGAATAGGAAAAGTCCTGCCTGGGACATTCCTAATGATGAAGAGGGTGGGGAGGCATACACACTCTAGGCCACGCCAATTTGACACAGGGCTGCAAGTTTAAAAGTTGTTTTTTAGAACAATAACTGCATCACCTGCCGTACGGACCCCAGGACAAATCTTGGATTAAAAGCAGCTATTTGACTGTACAAGCGATTTGGGGGGTCAGATTGTGGGTATAGAGTCACTTTAATTCCATATCTTCACTTTGTAGTCAGCTTAGACGATTCTGCATGCATGTATGAGCAGTGGGCCTATGGCTATGTCACCAGTCATCAGTTGTCCATCCTTGGACCATTTATGATAGATATTAACTACTGCATACTGCAGAATCCCTCAAACCTGCCAAAATGGAGATGCTATGACCCAGTTGTCTAGTTACACAGATCCTTGGCTGTTTGCTTTCTGCCTATTACATTATGTGGACCAATGCTGAGTAGTCATCATATAAGCCTTAAAGGGAACCTGTCACCCCCGTGCCGGGGTGACAGGCTCCCGACCCCCCGCTGGAGCACCCTATACTCACCTGATCCCGCCGGGTCCCGCTTCTGGAGGTGGTCGGGTGACTGAGATATAAGCGCCCGAAGCCCGGCGCACGCGCTCCTCAGATGAGTCCAACGCTCATAGAGAATGACAGGCAGGAATACCCCTTTAAATGTCTGCAGCCTATGAAAGTGAATGGCAGGGAAGGGAGCTGATGACTTTCCCTCCCTACCATGGTATTCAATCGTATTCACATCCTGAGGACACAGATTTACCTAAAAGCAGCACAAAAGGATGTTTCAGCTTGTGTTATCTGTGTATATAGGAGCATTGTATCTGTAGCTTTATATCTGTGGCTTTTATGTTGACTCCATATTTTCTAAAGAACGAGGTGCCATAAACCACAGGCTAATCCCTTCTCTAAACAGCCTGTTGCGGTATTGTGGTGGCCGCGCCAAGTAAATTGTTTTCACGTGTCCTAGATACATAGACAGGAATGGCAGGTTTCATCAGAAAGGTCATTAGGATTTTTTTTTTAATTTACTTTTTTGTAATGTAATTACATAAGGAATAGATTTTGATTTATTACACAGGGTCTGATGCACCAACTATGATGGATGGTACTGTATATCACTGCATATCTCAATTACACATCATACCAAATGCCCAGATGTGATGCAACAACAGTTATTATTATTATTATTATTATTATTATTCATGTATATTAACCCCTTAACGACCACAAGCATAAATGTACGCCCCCAAAACCTTAACACAAACGGGCGTACATTTACGCCCGCGGTTTAACCGATCACTGTGTGTAAACAAACAGCGATCGGGTAATGATGGCTGCTGTAATACACAGCAGGCCATCTTAGCTTGTCGGCATGGGGGATGGATTACACCCCCCGTGTCGACAATCGCTGTAATTGGCTGATTTATTAAAATCAGCCAACTACAGTAATTTTCTGGTTCCCAGGTCATCGGTGACCCGAGGCCCCGGAAATCAATGGTGATTGGTGCTGTCCGAGACAGCACCAATCACCATCAGTGTATACAGTGAAGTGGGCCATGGTGCCACCCTCCCGATTGCCTCTATTGGCCGGCCAATACCGGCGATCTAAGTAAAAATAAATGTTTTTACTTTGCTCTACAGCCCTCAGTTAGTTAGCTGAGGAGTGCAGAGCAGGTGTGTGTGGTGTGTGAGCACCATACTCACCGGATCCCGGCGCTGGAGTGAAGATCTGTGGTCCTGTGGCGTCCTCCTCATTTACCGTCGTCTTTTTTTGGCTCCCGTCGGTTTCCGTCGGCTTTTTCCGTCCATCTTCAGCTATCCTCGTCCAGGTACATTCTACTGTCCCCTAGAGACTGATTAGTGTATATAATACATTAATCTGTAGCTTTGGGGTGAGGAGGTAGCTTTTTTTTTCAGTGCCCTTTCGCCACTGAGTGCTGATCAGCAACTCCTCTTTTTTGGCGTAGGGTTTTTCCCCCCCTCCCCCCCCCCTTTTATTTCTATATCCTACCGCCACTGTCTGCCGATAAGTACCGCACATAAGTGCGGCATTTACCAGCAACTCTTTTTTTGGCGTAGGTCCCCCCCTTAACGCCCTATTCACACATCCTGTTCCTGTCCGCAATTGCGGATCCGCAGAAAAATAGGACCAATGTATTTCAATGAACTCATACACACATCCATGTTGTGTACTGGGCTGCAATCCGTTCCGCAAAAAAAAAAAAGGACAGGCCCTAGTACGGACAGTAACTGACACACCCAATACAACTCTATGGGGTCCGTATTTTTTTACGGATGCAATACGGATGCAATACGGACTGAATTTGCGGATTGTTACTGACTGAAATTTGCGGATTGGAAAAATATACTGACGTGTGAATAAAGCATTACTGTTAAAAACACGTATAAAACACTATATTACACTACACTAGCCTACACTACATGTTACATTACTTGAAACAAAGTTTTACACTACATCACTACACTACATTACATTTACATACCCCCCACATACCAATCCCCGTATAAAAATGTCCCAGAAGGTGTTTTCGGTGAAGGAGGCATACGCTCTTATTGCCTCCGACACCGAAACAGCCAGTGAGGATGTCTACTTTCCTTCATTCATCCTCATCATCATTATCATCATCATCGTCATCATCATCATCCAGTGATGATGACTATCCACCTAGGCGTCCAAGGAGGATGCCTCGGGCTGCCTTCCAGACACGTCATCCCATCCTGCCCCCCAGACACGTCATCCCATCCCGCCCCCAGCCCCCCAGACACGTCATCCCATCCAGCCCCCTGCCCCCCAGGCAGGTGACCCCATCCCGCCCCCCAGACAGGTTACCCCATCCCACTCCCCGCCCCCCACATAGGTGACCCCATCTGGACATCACCATGTTATCCAGGAAGTGACATCACCATGTTATCCAGGAAGTGACATCACTATGTTATCCAGGAAGTGAAGCCTTGATGCAGTAGTAAGTGCAGGGGAAAAAAGCACTTTATAAGCATTTCCCGTAATAAGTCTATATTGGGGATTTGTATAACTTTTGGGGGGCGATACAATACTTTGATAAACATTTTTGCCAGACTTCTCCTTTAAGGACAGTAACTGTTGAAATTCAACACAATTGAGTGGGAAAATAGCTATTAGTTACCTATGATAATTATGTATGTACTTTCTGTTCTCTATGGTGTGAGATTCCCAACTTTCACAACAACATGATTTAGTGACACTCTGCCAGGAGATGTTGTTGTTGTTGTCTATATGTGGACACCCAGAGATTGTTATAAATGAAGCCTTTCAGTGCTCTAATCCCATTTCCTTAAATAGGTTTTATCAAATATTGGAATCTTTAATTAAACTAATAGAAAGGTAAAGGTGGACACATGTGTATAAATGGCCCCAGTGATTCTTCACCTTAGAGCACTTTATTATGTGATGTAAATCAGTGATTTATATGGTAGACATTATATAACTTGAACTTTCCGGGAAGAGATTCACAATAAATATCACAAGCTGTTGTTATTGGACTCACGTCTGGGTTATTCTGCCAAACTGTCCAATAGGAAGGTTACAGTTAATCTTTATCTAATCTTCTATATGAAATCTAATAAACGTGTGATTGTTTAAATGGCTAATTGATGATTCATAGGAACACATTAGGTGCCAACATTAGTGCTTGTTCTCACTTATCACAAGACGTGAAGGTGCTGTCCTACAACAACCTCTTTTATTAGTTTTTGGATACTTACATCTTATCAATTACAGTAGTAGGGCCAGTGAGGTCATTAGATTAGAGTCAGACCTCTGTGACCTCTACTATTGGGAAGAATGAGTGGCCTCTAAAATAAAGATTTGCTACCTTAGCTCTATATCTAAATACTTGGTCCAATGCAAAGTGGTATGTTGGCTTACCCCATCGGGGTATGCACACACTACAGAATTTGGGTGGAAATTTCAAGCTGAGCCCATCGAATACTGGTTTATAACTAGAACTTAGACCAAAAATGTGTGGAAAATCCAATTATTCACCCAAAAATAGGTGCAAAGCCCTTGAAAAATGTCCCCCAATGTTTTTAAGAGGAAAAAAAAACTTTTTCACTAACAATCAGGAAGGTCCTGAAAGTTAAAATACAGACAGTTGTTTTGCAGTCTCCATATACTGATCTCTAGATGTATTCTGACTAATATCTGATACCTTGTAATAAACCAACTGGCACGCCAAGGAACATCCGTTTCTCCATGCACATGGCGAACATATAACCAATATAGGAAAGAAATCCTGACACTCACTTTTTTGCTCTTAGAAGTTTATTCACTCAAAGCAACGCTGCACTAGTTCCGACCAATCCAGTGTTTTTCAACAGCACATCCCAAACTTTGTAATGCAAGGTTTTAGAATTTTCAAATTGCTGTGGTAAATTATTAACCAAATTTAGCAAATTTGCATAATTGATACAATAAATAAAAAACAACTGGAGTCAAAAATCAAAACTGAGTAAGGCCAGGTCTATAATATGATAAGCATTGTCTATTTATCGTAAGTGACAAAAAAGGACCTGGCACATTCATTAAACAGATTCATTGACCCCCATTTAGCAGAAGGAGGCCAATTTGTAAGATTGTGGCCTCTTTTCATCAGAGGGCTGTTTCTAGGTAATTTTAACTACAGGGCGAATCTTGATAAAGGCGCCCCCCCCCCCCCCCGCTCCTTGAGTAATCCCTCCTGTGCTGCACCCCCATAGTAATACTTCCCCCCATGCTGTCCCCATAGTAATAGTCCCTCCTGTGCTCTGTCCCATAGTTATAATCCCCATGTGCTCTGTCCCACAGGAATAATCCCCATGTGCTCTGTCCCATAGTAATAATCCCACTGTGCTGTGTCCCGAAGTTATAATCCCCCTGTGCTGCACCCCCATAGTAACAGTACCCCCTTTGCTCTGCCCCATAGTAATAATCCCACTTTGCTCTGTTCCAAAGTTTTAATCCCCCTATGCTGCACCTCCATAGTAACAGTACCCCCTTTGCTCTGCCCCATAGTAATAATCCCTCCTGTGCTGCCCCCATAGTAATACTGTCCCTCTGTGCTTTCCCCATAGTAATACTGTCCCCTGTGCTGTCCGAATAGTAATACTGTCCCCTGTGCTGTCCCAATAGTAATACTGTCCCCCTGTGCTTTCCCCATAATAATACTGTCCTCTGTGCTGACCCAATAGTAATACTGTCTGCTGTGCTGTCCCCATAGTAACACTGTCTCCTGTGTGGTCCCCATAGTAATACTGTCCCCTGTGCTGTCCCCATAGTAATACTGTCCCCTGTGCTGTCCCAATAGTAACACTGTCCCCTGTGCTGTCCCAATAGTAATACTGTCCCCCTGTGCTTTCCCCATAATAATACTGTCCTCTGTGCTGACCCAATAGTAATACTGTCTGCTGTGCTGTCCCCATAGTAATACTGTCCCCTGTGCTGTCCGAATAGTAATACTGTCCCCTGTGCTGTCCCAATAGTAATACTGTCCCCCTGTGCTTTCCCCATAATAATACTGTCCTCTGTGCTGACCCAATAGTAATACTGTCTGCTGTGCTGTCCCCATAGTAACACTGTCTCCTGTGTGGTCCCCATAGTAATACTGTCCCCTGTGCTGTCCCCATAGTAATACTGTCCCCTGTGCTGTCCCAATAGTAACACTGTCCCCTGTGCTGTCCCAATAGTAATACTGCCCCCTGTGCTTTCCCCATAATAATACTGTCCTCTGTGCTGACCCAATAGTAATACTGTCTGCTGTGCTGTCCCCATAGTAACACTGTCTCCTGTGCGGTCCCCATAGTAATACTGTCCCCTGTGCTGTCCCAATAGTAACACTGTCCCCTGTGCTGTCCCAATAGTAATACTGTCCCCCTGTATTGCCCAACACACACACACACACACAAAAAAAAAAAAAAAATAATAATACTCACCTAATCCTTTAAAGGAGCCGGTCCCTTTATCTTTGGATCTCCTCTCTTCAGCCTGTGTGGAGCAGGACAGATCCTCCAGCAGGCGCAGTGATGTCATATTACTGTGCCTGCTGGATGCAGTGTGCACATCCAGGCTGTGCAGAGGGAGTAGATGTGGGCGGTGGGCTGAAGAGGCTGTTGCCACCCCATGCGGTTTCCCGGCCCGCACAGCAGAAATGGCCCTGGTTCATGATGATTTTGAAACAATAGTAATACTCACATTCTCTATTTAGAAACTTTTGAAGTGAATGGGTGAAGCCAACTTGTAATACTGCCTATAACCTGAGAAAAAGGAGTGGCACTGTTTAAAAAAAAAAAAAAAAAAAAAAAAAAAAATAGTAGCTATGCCTTTCTAATCCTTGATAACCCCTTTAAGGCCATTTCCTCAACAACCCCTTGGATTATATAATACAAACATACACATACTGTACATAATACACACTCACAAAATAATCACTACCTACTGTTCATTGGCCATTGACTTCAGCAATAGATGGCGCTTTTCCAGTGAATACCAGAAAGAAACTGGGTCATGAGTCACTGGATACTATTTCTCATATTCTAGATTGTAGATATTATTCCATAGGTTCATAAATTACACTATCAGGTAACTGGAGATACAGAAACTAGACAGTAACTAGACAGTAACCAATATAATCACTAGAGATTATTTACCTGCAGACAATGTGAAATGATATCTATGACATTTTGCCACAGGAGAGTTTAAAAGACATGGACATAATTCTCAAATATAGCAGTCCCCGAGCCATTATGTAATGGAAACAATTGCATCATGAATTTTCTCATGTCAGCTAATATAGTTATACTTGTAGGACTCGTCAAGTTAAAGGGGTTGTCCAGCGAAAATCTTTTTCTTTCAAATCAACTGGTCTCAGAAAGTTAAATAGATTTGTAATTTAAAGGGATGTAGTGTATTTAAAGTACACAACCACAATATAGAGGCAGCCTTCGCTATAAATGTGTAAATTTGAAGAAGGATAAGCTTTAAAATATAACTTTTATTTCTATTAGTAAAATAGGTATCCATATTTTACCTATTTTACTAATAGAAATAAAAGTTATATTTTAAAGCTTATCCTTCTTCAAATTTACAGATTTGTAATTTACTTCTATTAAAAAATCTCAAGTCTTCCCAAACTTATTAGCTGCTGTATGTCCTGCAGGAAATGTTGTTTTATTGTCAGTCTGACAGTGCTCTCTGCTGACATCTCTGGCCAAGACAGGAACTCTGTCTTGGTTTTCTATGAATCCCCATAGAAAACCTCTCCTGCTCTGGACAGTTCCTGTCTCGGCCAGAGATGTCAGCAGAGAGCACTGTGTCAGACTCACAATAAAACAACATTTCCTGCATGAAATACAGCAGCTAATAAGTATAGGAAGACTTAAGATTTTTTAATATCTATGTAACTTTCTGACACCAGTTGATATGAAAGAAAAAGATTTTTGCTGGACAACCCCTTTAATCTTTTTTGTAATTACCTTAATTTAGCAAACTTGCCTGGCCCTTTTTTTTTTTTTTTTTGAACCAACACCCGATTACCGTGCACGGCGTCGGTCTATTCATGAGCACTGGCCCCGAGAATGAAGCACTGGGGGTGGGCCATTCTAATAGAGCCACATCACAAAGGGGAGGGAGTTTCATCCCACCAGGGGCCGGCAGGCCCGCCCCCAGTGCTTTTATGCTTAGCTGGTGCTAGGGAATAGACCAGCACCATGCGTGGGAACCGGGCTGTGGTTGGAAGAAAAGAACCACGCCACTGGCATCCCCTCGCTGGCACTGTTCTCTTAATGTAAAAAGCCCATAGCGATGTACCTAGTGGTACATTCATTCGCTTTAAGATTGATATAAAAAAATGGAGCCAGCTCACCACTCCTTAGGCTCTGCTTCGCGCTCCCTCACTCCAACGGTGTGGGAAGACTTCATAGTAAAGCAGCAGGATCAGTGTTTGCAGTGAACCAGATTCACCCTTTATTGAGTGACCAATGAACCCAACACAAGACACTGTTACGACCACCTCAGGACTACCCCTTGCATAGTCCTGAGGTAGTCGTGACAGTGATTTGTGTTTGTTTTATGGATCACTCAATAAAGGCTGAGTCTGATTCACTGCAAATGCTGATTCTGCTGCTTTACTTGGTGCTTAAGATCACGACTTTAGAAATTTATACTGAGTTTTAATAAGCTTAGGGGTTTGCAAAGTCTCTTTAGAGGTTACTTCAGTTGGTTGTGTTGGGACTGACAAGGGGGACCTAAATGGGCCTGCCTGGATAGCATAGGACTCTGGTGCAGAGGGTACTAACCACTTTGGAGTCAGTGGTGTATACTTCAAGAGAATAACCAGTGCTCACAGCTATGAATGATCCGTCTTATACGGGGCAAGGACACCAAGTGGCATGTCCAGTAGCATGGGCCCCAGTACTGGGAAAGACAGCCATTGGTAAAGGTCCAAGGTCCTGATTATTTGCAACAGGGCACCTTGGCGAACAGCTCTTCTCCAACTGCTGTCTGGTGACTAAAGCTCACTGTAGAATGCAGGGCTTGGAGAACGTGACTTCAGCATTGACAGATCTTGGTCCCTTATGGGCAGTAATCACACCCAATGTGTTAAGCCAGCCTAGCCAGCCATAGCTGGGCTGCCAAGAGTGCAGGATTAAGACTTGATTAGCATGTACTGGAAGAATGCAGCATCAGGTACTGGCCAGATGGCCAGGCCCTGTCCACAGCTCTCACTGGCCCAAGAGCAGGAACAGACTTAATGCGGAACCTGAATCTGGAACTAAACTAGAAAACTCATGCCAGCACATTGCCCTCTCCTCTCAACCTCTAATTATAGATTTTGGGGCTGTTTGCTATTGGTGGAGAGGAGCCTGGGAGACAGGATTGGCAGAGAATAGTATCTCTTGCTGGGTGACCATTGCAAGGATTTGTTAGCTTGACAAACCAACTCTCAGCTGGTGGCAGACAGAACGTGTGAGTCACATACACAATTAACCCCTTCATGTACATTCACTGAATAGCTAATACAGAGAACACAGTCAAATGCAGTTCCAATCCTTCATTCACAGTTTAACCCCTACACACTCCTACACACAGGGCACAGGGACACTTCATATGAATGTGCTGGGCCCCACACAAGGAGATATTCTCTGTGTAGCTGCCTTACACTTAGATTATCTAAACCAGACAATGCTTAATAAAACAAACCACAGATGTTTATCACACCTTACCTATCATAACATGTCACCCGTATATGCCGGTGTTTGTTTGTGTAACTATCCTGATTGTTTTGATACAGTATGTAATGGAAGATCCAGTTCCATAAACAATTAGTGTTCTTTGTGTGATACAAAGTCTTAGTTATTCCCGTCATGAATGTCATCGTACAAGGTATCTTGGGCGGTGCTCAGTGATGGTAATTTTACGCAATAAAACATTTAAATAAAGAGAATTTCTGGCCTTGAACTCTAATGAAGACATTATTCCAACACTTAAAGTCTCCACTGTGAACGGAAAGGGGGGGGGGGGGGGGCAGTCACACATGTGCATCTCTACTCCATTCATCCATTCTCTATGGGAGTCGCGAGAGATATGACGGCTATCTCTGGTGGCTTTCAATCAGCAGACCCCTTATCTTGGGGGATAACTAGGGCATAATTTATATAGTGGGATAACCCCTTTCAAGGACTGCTTAGCAATAACTGCAGTCGCTTAGCAATAACTGCAGTAATGGACAGTCTCTGCACAGATCATCAGTACCGGCAGGGAACGGCCGGTCGTTCATGTTGTGTGAACATAGCAATTGGCAACAACGGCCATACTTTGTAAGCCTAGGAACGCCGCATGCTCTTCTATAGGATCCCGGCCGGAGCGTACACACAGAGTATACGCTCCGGCCAGGATCCTATACGGCGCCGCAAACAACTGACATGTCAGTTTTCTGCGTTCGCAATTCAGTGAATAGTGGCCGCAGAAGGCTCTGTCAGTTCACACAATGAAGCGAGCGGCTCCGGCCGCTTACTTCATTGTGTGCTGTGAGGAGTTCCGATGCGGGCGTGCGCTGATGCGCCCGCATCAGAACACTGCTGCCGGAAAGATCAGATGATCTTTTCAGAGACCGGCTGGGTCACGGAACAGATGGTCATATACACTGTCTGCACATGGCCTAAGAATGGGATAAAGCACTTGTAATGTTACTCAAGTAGATATAGGGACAGAGCTATAACCAAAATGTACAATAAATAAATCTCAACCTCAAAACCGCATTATTGCATTTAGCCCAGGTTATATCCTCAGTGGTGATAAATAGTATGGATAGTGACCTATGAGGAGGCCCTCATGAGAAGTAGGGTAAGGTGCTAACACCTGAACTGTCACTCAGATAGTAAACCTAGCATGAAGTGACATTTCCCACATAGGGGCTATATAGCTGATTTACAAATGTAAAGGTAAACATGAGGGATCATTGGAGACATTCTCATCTCTGTTGGGTCAATGGAGAGCCCACAGCTACCGATCAACCAAAACACAGATACAATGGACCCGGTCGCAACTGTACAGTCTGACTAAGAAGGAACCATGGTTGGATTTACATGGTCTGGTATTTATGGTTTGCTTGCCCACTAAGGGCACATTATACCTACTGTTCCAGTAGCCCAGTAAGGGCACCTGATATATACTGTTCCAGTTACCCAGTAAAAGGCACGTGATACATATTGTTCCAGTAGCCCAGAAAAAGGCACGTCATGAATACTGTTCAAGTAACGTTCGCACAGCATGATGTGTGATACGCACGAATAACATGGCGCTCTGCAGACGCACATTGGAATCATGTATGTAACGCTGCGCAAAAAATATGAACAAAATGTGTGAACATTGCCGTAAAGCGTTCGCAAATATTTTTCCTTCGCAACTGCTGAGAGTGCCATTATACTGCGATTTTGGGGTGTTGGGTGCACCCAGGCATGCTCCCCCTGATGTCCCAGTGTCATTCCGGAGGTGATGGCATAATTTAGGGAGGTTTCATGGGGGTCTTGGTGACCTCCAAGTGGTCGAATTATGATTTCCAAGTGCCGCTAATTTTTTTCTCATAGACTATAATGGGATCGAATATTCGTTCGAATAGTCGAATCTCGGAGCCTATTCGATTTGAATTCTCAAAAGTCGAATATTTCACTACTCACTCATCTCTAGTCAGGAACTGTCCAGAGCAGTAGCAAATCCCCACAGAAAACCCCTCCTGAGAAACAGAGGTGGCAGCACAGAGCACTGTCTCAGACTGGAAAGAATACACCACTTCATGCAGGACATACAGCAGCTGATAAGTACCGGAAGACTTGAGATTTTTAAAGAAAAGTCACTTACAAATCTGTATAATGGTCTGAAACCAGCTGATCTGACATAGTTTTTTTTTTCTGCACAGTACCCCTTTAAGATGATAATATTATACCAAGACACGATACTTCATAGCTTTAACGTATGGTTTGGACATGACCCACTGCCCTTATACATTGCTCAGTTTAGTATTTCAGGACACTCAGTGTATTCTTGTATATTTATTTTACATATATTTCATTAAGTACAAGCGAGGAAGGAACTTGGACTGGTTCGGTACATATGTTAACATTAGACCATTGTTTTCCTAATAGTAGAAACATGTACATAAACAATAGGAATGCTAAATCTTCCTTCCCTGAATACTAATAATTGCAGAGTGTGAAGGGCACAGACTGTTCTGTGAAATTCCATGAGGAAATTATAACCGGGAAGAATTCCTTAGAACATTTTTATAGCTCTGCCATATTTTATGTTCTACTCTGTGACTTTGTGTTATAATTAAGTAATTGATGTTTGTGGTGATAGACGGCTGTTTATGTGTAGGCAGAAAGCAGAGCATAGAGGTCAAAGGATCCTGCACTGTTCCTCTGTATGAACGAATGTTATGGGTAATATTGAAGCCTGTGACCGTTTACCAGATCATCATGGCCGACATTCATCTTTGGGTAGTGCCATTCTTCTTCTTAATATTTGGATTGGACCCAGACTGCTGATTGACTTTCTGTGCAGCCTTGACCCCAGGACCGCTTCTGCCATGAGGCGGAATGAGTATTCCGCCTCAGGCGGCAGATTCTGCAACCCTGCAGGGGGCGGCAGACAGCAGCCCTGCAGGCGCTCACCTGTCCTGCGGCAGCCGTCCGGTCCCGCCACCAACGCTCACTGCTGTCCCCCGCTGCGCTTCCGCACTGTCAAGTCAGCAGCTTTCATGGTCCTCCAGCAAGTTGTGAGTGCCCGGGGTCAGATCTCTTTTGTTTAGATCTCTGCTTGCTGACAGTAAATGAAAACATTCTAATTCCATCCAGATTCTAAGAACATCCATAACACTTAAAATATGCAGAGGTGAGACACTAAGACAGGTACATATGCCTGCATTCACTGACTGCAAGCAGAGATAGAACTAGAGCTTTTCATATTACAGAAATCTAGGCTCAGGGACACATGTTCGTCTATGGAAGCAGCACAGGTGCATGTAGATGATGCAAATAATGTCTCCTGGGGGTCAGGTTACCAAGTCAATATAAAGCTAACCCAGCCTCCAGAGAGGAGATCACATGTTCTGTGACTACAAAGGGAGGGGGAAGAAAGAGCTGAGCATGATCGGAGTGGACCCAGAGTAGAGGATTTTAGACATTCAGAGCCGATAAGAATGAGAAAAACAGGGAAAGGGTGCAAGATAGGTTATACATGTATAAGGGGCATTGTTTAGAATATTCTTTTTGTTACCCAGATAACACCTTTAATAAACCTTTTATGTTTCTCTAGAAAGTGTCTGGTTTCTTACTGTATAATAAACCCAAACTTGCATATTATCCCATAATGTGGTGCAAGTTGGATCCTAAAAACATAGGGGATTCCGTGGAGTGACTTGAAGTGAAGTGATGTCCCAACAATAATATGCAATCTCCGAGTAAGCAGAAGAGTCCAAGTCCGTGTGGATCGCCATACAAGGATCGCTAAGACAGCGCATGCACGGGATCAGCGCTCTCCTCTTCACACGGACTTGGACTCTTCTGCTTACTCGGAGATTGCATATTATTGTTGGGACATCGCTTCACTTCAAGTCACTCCACGGAATCCCCTATCTTGTGCACCGCCCTCCCTCTGATCACCATGTTTTTCCTATGTGTGTTGTTGCTTGCACGATCTGTTCACTATGTGTTCATTCATTATACATGGGATACTGTATTTGGTGCCACTTTCATGTATATAAGACAGCTAGATACCATTGTTATTTGAGCTGATGAAGGCCATAGGCCAAAACACGTCCTCTCATGTACCTGCTTTATTCACCTAAATAAAAGAAGCATTATTTAAATTGTGAGTGCCGGGATTTATCTACCATGTAAAGTTTTCCTAAACTTAAAGGAGACCTGTCACCCCCCGTGCTGGGGTGACAGGCTCCCGACCCCCCGTTACAGCCCCCTATACTCACCTGATCCCGCCGGGTCCCGCTTCCTGATCCGGTCAGGTCACATAGATATGAGCGCCCGAAGCCCGGCGCGCACGCTCACAGGAGAGTCCGACGTTCATAGAGAATGAATGGGGAGTCCGATGCTCTGTCATTCTCTATGAGCGTCGGACTCTCCTGTGAGCGCGCGCGCCGGGCTTCGGGCACTCATGTCTCCGTGACCCGACCAGTTTAGGAAGAGGGACCCGGCGGGATCACGGGGGTAGACAGGTCCTCTTTAACCAGAAGTGTCCCTCTTTGGCCATCCAAAAAGTGGGAAGGCATGCTAACAAACAATCACAGCTCAGATTTCAGCTCAGGTAAAATGAAAAAGGAACTGTGACTGGTTGCTGGGGGCTGTTTGCACCAGTCTAAATTTTACACCCTTTGGTAAATCTCCCCCATAATATATACTCCAGCCAAGATTCCTTGAGGCAGCAGAAAACACTGACAGTTCAGACAATGCAAAGTGCCAGACTTTACATTGTCACCTTTGGTGATTTGAAATGCGGGCACTCCGGAACGTGCCCACTTTCCAAATATAAAGAAATGAGGTTCATACAGCTGGTACTGCAGTACCGGCCTGGATGAACTTCACTGACATCGGCCGTTCTGTGACATGGCCAGGACACAGAATGCCGGTGTCTTACGTAGTGTGAACCCAGCCTTAAGGTGCGTTCACACATACCACATTTGGAACGGATTTCAGGCTGTGTATTTCGCAGCAAAATCTACTGCGATGGCATATGGCTCAGCATTCTTTCAACAGATTTTAATTCCACTTCAAGAATGTAGTGGCAACTTTCTTTAACTACTTCTATGCCGATAAAAATAATACAGACATCATACTTACCTGCTCCCAATCTCCCGAATGCTTTGTTTTGCTTCTTTGGGTCCCGGCTCACTGACAATCATTGGCTGTGGCAAGCCAGTGCACTGATTGGCTAAGTGGGCTGTCAATGAATTATAACCTAAAGAACTAGACGGGAGCAGACGGGAGGAACGGGAGCAGAAAAGTATGATGTATTATTATTTTTAACGTTTCTATAAACCAGGGATGGTGAACCTTTGGCCCTCCAGCTGTTGAAAAAATTACAATTCCCATCATGCCGGGACAGCTGCTGTCCATGCATAATGGGAATAGTAGTTTTGCAACAGCTGGAAGTCCAAAGGTTCCCCATCCCTGCTATAAACAGTGGTCTGGCTGTTGTTCAAAGAGCTGTAAAAATACTGAATAATATATATATATTCATATGTAATATGGATATAAAAATGGATTACAAGCCAAATCTTTATAAAAATACAAATTGATTACCTATGTAATCAACATGATAAGTAGGTCAGTAGACCGCAGTTTAACCCTTTCATGTTGTTTTGGGCCTTTGTATTAGAGATGAGCGAACCGGGTTCGGGTTCGAGTCCGTCTGAACCCGAACTTTCGGCATTTGATTAGCGGGGGCTGCTGAACTTGGATAAAGCTCTAAGGTTGTCTGGAAAACATGGATACAGCCAATGACTATATCCATGATTTCCACATAGCCTTAGGGCTTTATCCAACTTCAGCAGCCACCGCTAATCAAATGCCGAACGATTGGGTTCGGATGGACTCGAGCATGCTCCAGGTTCGTTCATCTGTACTTTGTATTTACTGTATGCGCTATCAGGCTGCTTTCATACTTGTCCATGCTCCCGCAGTATGCCCTCTTTTTCTGTTCTGTAGTGTCCCCCGCAGTCACCAAAATCCTGCTTAGCCAATCACAGACTGAGATGGGAAAGCACCACAGTCATTGATTTGCTGAGCGGGATGGAGGTGGCTGGAGATACTCTAGATGCAGACTAAGATCCCAGCGGAGCGCAAACAGGTGAGCATACCATTTTTAGATGTCTTTTCGAACTCATTCTCAACTTTGTAAAATGTTCAGTTTGACACAGAAACAAACTTTTTGCACAGTTCAGAACAAATCTGGGCTCAAAAGAGTCAGTTTGCTCATCTCTAACCATGACCTAGGCTTTTTACTGGGTGTAGAATCCCAACACAGAGCTGTTACTCCCTACAATATCTGCACCATTATCCCTCCCTGACGCTTGGTCACCCCAGTTAGTGAGGATACAAGCAGTTCATATGGCTGCAGAATTATTACAGGTTGTACACTTTTCTGAAGAGATGGGATATCAGGCTGCTTTCAAATGCTCCTAAAGCGGAGAAGAGTTGGGAACACAAGTTGCAGAGTGCGGGGGATGCACAGGAGAAATGTGGGGACAAATGGGGAGGAGAGCGTAGAAGGAGGTTGAGGACATCTTATGTCATTGTTAGCAATATCAACTGGATTAACCAGGCACTGGGTGATAGCGACATAAGTGTTGCTCAGGGCCAAGTCATGTGTCCTCATCAGATGAACATCACCTGTTCTATCAGTAATTCTGTTGACAGATGCTTCTCTTTGCCTTGAATATTTAGTGTAAAGACAATCAAGAACTTAACTTTTTCATTACTGATCTTAATCAAACCCCATAGGCATTTTGCACAACACATGAAGCCTCGGCATTATTGGCTTATGGCCTCTAAAAACCCAACTTCCATTAGTGGCCGTCACCAGAAGAGACAACAAGAGAGATTTTATTCTTACCTATAAAGAGATTGAGCTACGGCACAGAACTATCTCCGATTAAAACCAGGCTAAAGGTACTGTGTGTATACAACCTTATATATACATTGTTATATTATCGTAATATCGTGTGTGTGAATATGGGAATAATCGTCATCAAAATAGAAGTTATTGTTTGTGTTAGCTCCCCCCCCCTTTAATTATATAGGGGTCCAACCGCCTATGAGACAGTCATCAAGGGAACTCTTGAAGGCAGGTTGGGGGGAAGCCATGTAAGAGCATGTCTTAAAGGGGTGTTCCCATCTGAACTAATATAGTTATACTTGTAGGAATCATCAAAGTAAATATTTTTTCAAATACATTCATTAAGCAAACTAGCCTCCTTCTCCTTATATGCTGCTCTTTACTTTCATTTGTTGGCAAATCATTGTCTGGACAGGCTGTCCGGGTATGATGGGAATTGTAATTTTGCAACAGCTGGAGGGCCGAAGGTTCCCTATCCCTCGTCTAGATTACTGACCACCACTAAGGCACTCTAAAGCAGTGGTCTGGTTGGTGTATACTGTATATAGCTATAGTAGAACTATATTACTTATGATGGGGATACCCTAGTAAGTGTCTTCTAATTTAGCATTGCTATAGCTATATGTATTGTATGATATATGTTTATGAAATATGTATAATATATAAATGAATATATAATTAAATCAGTTCTATTGTCAAAATTTCTGTTGTGAAAAATAGGAACAAAACAAGATGTGGACTTCCATACTGTGCTTATCATCCCTGGTTGTGTACATTGATGCACAGGTAAGTCCATAGATGTCACTCTGCTAGTGAATCCACTATGGAAATATTCATCATGTATATTATACCCAAGATTATCCCTATCCACAGAATAGAGGACCCCAATGTGTACATATAGCGTTAGCCATGGATGTCCTTGGTATTACAGCCAATAGCAGTACTAGGGTGACAGGATTCAGACCACAAATCATAGAAAAGACCATTAAAGGGTTATCCAGGATAAGACAAACATAACTGATCAACAAACAGCGCCACACCTGTCCTCAGGTTGTGTGTGGTATTACAACTCGGCTCCATTCACTGCGATATACTGTAACTGAACTGCAATACCACCTATAAAGAGTGGTGCTGTTTTTAAAGGAAAGCAAAGGAAATGTTTTTCTAGTCCTGGATAACCTCTTTAATTTTGCTGATTTACCGAACCCCTTTAAGGAATCCATGTATGTCTGATGTGGCCTAGTAAATGTTGAAGAGAGTATACAAAAATAATTGGGCAAACATTATATACCCTTAAAAATATACCTTGATCTTTTTCCACTATTGCCTATTACCGATCAATTAAAACAGCACTGTCTTTTGTATTAACTTTTGTCATGTGCCATGCTCCCAGACGCACTTCCTGTAGTGTTCACTTGTTGGGGTTTACGGTATAAGGCTATGTTCCCACATCGTAAGAGACCAGCCGTTCCTCTGAAAAGATCATCCCGGCCGGTACGAATGATCTTCCGGGCCGCAGAGCTCTGATGCGGGCGCCTCCATGCGCGCCTGCATCAGAACTCCCCACAGCACACTGTGTGAACCGACAGGGTCTATTGTGTGAACCGACAGGGTCTTCAGCGGCCGCTATTTACTGAATAACGGCCGCAGAAAACTGACATGTCAATTGTTTGCAGCGCCGCTAGGGATCCCGGCCAGAGCGTATACTATGTGTATACGCTCTGTCCGGGATCCCATAGGAAGCAATGTAACATTTATTTTCGTATAAAGCACGTCCGTTGTACAACGGCTGTGGTTTTACGAAAGTATATGTTGTGTGAACATAGCCTAAAACTACAGGAAAAAGGAGCACAGAGTATATAGTAGGGAGATCCCTGTAGTAACTGTGTATTGGGCCTCTTGCAGACTGCCGAACAACTTGCTGCAATAGACACTAATGTTGCCGCCGTGCAACAAGAAATTCTAGAGGCAATGGACGAATGCCGAATGACTGTTAAACCATCGGCCAGAAACATGTTGAAAATGGTAATGTCCTGTAATGTTTGGGGGCAAGTTTGAGCTTTGATGTTTCTGTTGGGGTCTTCTTAGCTATAAAAAGAGAGAAAACTAAGGGGATACCCTGAGCACGCTATGGAATCCGGGTGGATAACTCGCCGTGGATTCCACCGCTCGCGCCCATCTCTCGCCCGTTCCATAGACTCCATTCTATGCACAGGCAGATTCAACCTGTGCATAGAATGAAGTCTATGGCATGGGCCCGAACGGGGCGTGGCGTGGTATGCACCCAGATTCCATAGTGTGTACATACCCTAATGATCAACTGCAAGTAAATGAAAAAAAGCTATAGTTTTTGAGTTTGGGGGGAAAAAAGGGGTAAAATTTAAATCAAATTAAAGCATTAATAAATAAACAAAGACATATCAAAAGTTTTGATTAGTTGGGATCTTGGTGCAGAGACCCCACTGATTACTCCACAGACCGAGAGATGAACACAGCTGTTGATTTTACCTTCTGGCTTGCTGCTCAATCCAATTTGTTTCTGGAAAAAAGCTCCACTATATGAAGTGACCCCGACTCCTGCAACAAGTTGGATCAAGGAGAGAGATGAGGAGTGAAGCAAATAGCTACACAGTTCTCCCAGCTATATCTAGCGATCAGTGGGGGTCACAGCACAGAGACCCCAGCTAATCAAAACCTTTCATATCTGTATGACGTCCAATTTTTTCCCCTAAGTGACGGTAAAGCTTTAAGAACTCATCCACAAGTTGTTGAATACTAGAGATGACCGAGTAGTGAAATATTCAAATTTTAAAACATTGAGTTGAGTAGACTTCGATACTTGTTTATTAGATTGAATATCAAATCCCATTAAAGTCTATGGAAGAAAAATGCTTGTTTATTGGAAATCAAAATTCGACCACTTGGAGGTCACCAAGTCCACAATGACACCTCTGTAAATGATGCCAACACCTCTGGAATGACACTGTGACATCAGGGGGAGCATGCCTGGCTACATCTAACATGCCAAAGTCGCAGCATTACGCCACTATCAGAGCCTGTCAACTATACACTCCAAATACATTATAACCTCTATGTAAAGTTGAAAACATACAAGGAAACCTTCTTTCCTCTGCAGAAAGATAAATTTTAAGCAAAAGAAATATTTTCATGGACCCCTTTAAATCACGTTGCCTATAACAACTACAGATGGCATAGGCAAGGGGGAAATCAAACAACCCCCCTCCAACTGTCATTGTGTCTTTGTGTGATGTGGTCAGACATGTTCTACTCTAATGTAAAAACTGAAATTGAGGTCCATCAATGAGGTGAGCCCCCCCCCCCCCCCAAATACTGGGAGTTACAGGAGAACTGATAACAATACAATCTTTTTAATAGACCCTGGAGTTTGAATGTTCACACTTTAAATCCTTTAAAGAGTATCTAAGAGAAGACAAATTTACATTGAATTTGATGGTAAAGCCACCCACTACTACCACCCCTTCCAACCTGATTGATCCTGCCTGCTAAACAGTGACTTCTTTCACCTAAGAACATATAGAAAGAAAATTAGTTGGCCCTTGAAGTGAGTCCTCCAAAAATTGATTTGTGGTTCTTGAGGTGAGCCCTCCAACATTCCCATTCGATTTGACTTAATGAAAAAAAAAGCTAAATTAAAGATTTAATTGAATTTGAGTTAATTTGAAATCGGAGATTGAAAAAAAAAAGCTGATAAAGTGGCCTCTACCAACCTGCCGGCTTCTGCCTTTGAAACAGAAATACAAAATGAAAGGAAGGTGGAGGACACCCCCAACAAGTTTTTATCCAGAAATAAAATGGTTCGAAATGGACAACACAAGGATCCTACTAAAATAGCAAGATTCTGATAGAAAGTTGAAATGCCAAGTTTTTGCCCTAACAAGGGCTTTTGGGTGTCTCTCCTGCCTAAAATCACCTAATAACTAACTCACTCTGCTACACATTGTCTCCCTCTCTAGCTCTAAGTAGTATCTGATAACGAATCTCAAATCCACTATTCTATGCATGGCCCTTGAGAAGAGGCCTCTAAAAATTTGCTTGAGGCATTTGAGGTGAGCCCTCCAAAAATTAGCTTGAGGCACTTAAGGTGAGCCTTTTAAAAGCAGAGTTAGAGGTGTGAGGATTAGTTCAAATGGCAATAGAAAAGTATCTCTCCATATGCAGTTTAGACAAATATTTTTTTTAAAGTGTCAATAACCTAGAGCTACCGAGAAAAGCTACCGTTTCACTTCACCAAGACCAGGTGACTCGGTGACATGTACAGATGTAGCCAGGGTTAACATGATTCCTGACTCAACAATTGTGTCGGGGAGCTATGCTAAGTCAATTAGAGTGTTGAGTTCAATGCGTCATTGTGATCAAGTTAACCCTGACTACATCTGTATCTGTCATATACTATGAAACCTTGTACCATCTAACAAGGTCCTTGAATTGAGCCTTTTAAAAGCGGAGTTGAGGACCTTGAGGTAAGCCCTCCTAAAATTAGCCTCAGGCCCTTGAGGTAAGCCCTCCAAAAATTACTTTTGAAGCCCTAGAGGTGAGCCTTTTAGAAGCAGAGTATGAGGCATGTGGTAAGCCCTCCAAAAATTACCTTGAGACCCTTGAGATGGCCATCTAAAAAATTATATGGAGGCCCTTGAAAGAGCCCCAGAAAAAATTATGAGCATTGCCCTAGAAAAAAATTATATGGAGGCCCTTGAAAGGGTCCCTGAAAAAATTATGAGCATTGCCCTAGAAAAAATTATATGGAAGCCCTTGAAAAAGCCCCCCCAAAAAATTATGAACATGGCCCTTCAGGTGAGCTTCAATGATGTGTGTTGTTTTTGTTTTTTTTAACGGTCTATTTCTACGGTGGTTGAGGAGGAGGAAATGAGCTGGACCAGACACATGGCACTTCACTTTTGGCTGCTTTACAGCAGTAGCGAAGCAAAGTCTGAATCAATCCAGTGGCTGTTCATTTTGATGAGCGTCAGCCACTCAGCACTGTCAGCTGCGCTTATCTGTGATGATGTCCCTGGCTGCGCTGAACACTAGTGATGAGCGAATAGTGAGATATTCGAATATTCGATCCCATTAAAGTCTATAGGAACAAGTATTTGTTTATTGAAAAACATCTATTCGACCACTTGGAGGTCACCAAGTCCACAATGAAACCTCAGGAAATGATGCCAACACCACTGGAATGCAACTGGGACAGCAGGGGAAGCATCTAACACCCCAAAATTGCAGGTAATAAAGTCACAAGTCAATGTTATACAGGTGAATTACCTGGTTATTAAAGGATGTATGAATATTTTATAGGTAAAGCTGGGTGGCTGTATTATGTAGCACGTAGCACTTGGTAAACAGAGTGCCTTTTAGTAGCACAGCATCCTGCTTGTACCACCCTGTGTATTTATGTAAGACGTAGCAGCACGTAGCACTGGATGAACACACGTACTAAATTTATTTTAGATCTATCACGTATCTGCAGCACAAAGCACTTGGTGAGCAGAGTGCTTGCACTACCCTTTGTATTTATGTATGACGTAGCAGCACGTAGCACTGGATGAACACACATACTACTCTTTTTTTTTTAGATCTAGCAATCTAGCACGTATCAGCAGCACAAAGCACTTGGTGAGCAGAGTGCTTGCACTTTCTATTTATGTATGACGTAGCAGCACGTAGCACTGGATGAACACACGTATATATGTTATTGGGTCATGTGACTATACCATCCAATCATTGTTATTCTCTTTTCTCACGATGCTACGTACACCAAGGGGCTGTGGCAGCCTCCCTCCATGTTGATTGGCTAAAAAAACAGGGAAGAAGGGGGATTAGAACGATCATCGAATATTTATCGAATATTCGGCAAACTATTCGATAATATTCAATGCGATCGAATACCTTACTATTCGATTGAATATCTATTCGATCGAACAGTATTCGCTCATCACTACTGAACACCATGTCTGACAGAATGCTGGGGGCAGGGCAGGCTAACACCTCCAAGGCCTACAGGGACAGTTCTAGCCATTTATCCAGTTTGGAGACCCAGTAAGTGTAGGGCGCCGAGGGATAGGGAGGACAGGGCTGCGGTCAGCCAGGTACTCCCGCAACATCTGCCACTGCTTGTCCCTCCTGTTCTCTACAGGCCCTGCAGTGATGGAAGTTTCACAAGATTGGTGAAATTGGGCAGGTTTAGAGGAAGGAGTGGACTGGGTAGATGACTGGGTGCTAGACAAGTGAGTGGAAGCATTATCGGCTATTCACTTTACATCCTGTTCCTGCTGCTCGGGCCTCAGCAGCGGTGTACCCTGGACCCTGCCTAATTGTTCAATGTACCCAGGAATGCTGGATGACCGTAATGCTGGCTGCCCCTCTCCAGCATGGATTTCATCTCCATTGTCTGGACCGTGGCTTGTGCTCCCGCTGGCATTTTTGCACCTCCATCCTCATCCCCATCCCTTTGAGCTAGCCTGTTGCAATTACAACAGATAAACCCATATAGCATAAAGAACCCCTGAGGCTGCTATAAATAACTGCTCATTGTATGTCAGGAATGTGCCTTTGCGCTCCTCAGTTCGGGATGTGCAGCGCAGAAGGCACTGAACTAGGGATGGTCCGGACGAAGTTCGTACGAACCCGAACCATCCGCAATGATTACTGCTGTCTGCCCGCTCTGTGCAGCGGGCGGATCCAGCGGGAGGAACGCCTGGAAAACTGGGATACAGCCATAGC
Source organism: Dendropsophus ebraccatus (assembly GCF_027789765.1). NCBI lineage: Eukaryota > Metazoa > Chordata > Amphibia > Anura > Hylidae > Dendropsophus > Dendropsophus ebraccatus. The sequence goes on along the minus strand of NC_091459.1, from coordinate 128,427,292 downwards.
CATAGGCTGTATCCCAGTTTTCCAGGCGGTCCTCCCACTGTATCCGCCCTCTGCACAGAGCGGGCAGACAGCGGTAATCCGATCTTGAGCGTTCGGGTTCAGCCGAACCCGAACCTCGGCGGGTTCGGACCATCCCTACACTGCACCTGGTGTGAACAGGGCTCTGTTTTTATCCGTTCAGCCCCAAGTCTGTTTTTATCCGTTCAGCAGCAAGTCGCTGGCTATTAGTGTATACTAATCTTAGCATCCCTTCTATTTCCAGTGTATGTGCTCTGACCTTTGCCTTTCTTTTCTCCAGTCTAGTCTGCCCGGCTTGACCTTGGCTTATTGTGTTTTTTCATCTGCTTCCTTTTTGTGTTTCACCTTAGCAGTAAAGGGACTGTCACCGTGGTTGCCCACTGTCGCCTAGGGCTGTCTAGAGGCAAGTGGTAGGAACAGAGGGTGGGTCCAGCTTAGGGCTTACGGTCTATGTCCTGTCTCCTACTTTGTTGTGCCCATCCCTGACATTGTATGGCAGAATATGGCAAAGAAAGAGGAAAGGACAGGAAGGATACATACGTGCAAGCTGTTGTTTGTTATTCAAGTGCTAATGTATAATAGGTCTGTAAAAACAATTTTTTCTTTTTCTTTCACAGATTTGATCATAAAATCATAAGTGCCCCCCCCAGTAATCCATAATATTTTATTTATTTATGCAGTATTTGACAGCAGCCAAAACAGTTTGCTGACATTAGACAGTATAGTCAGTGATGTGAAGGAGTTGCACAGACTCTATAACATGATTTTTTTTATGGAGATCATTAAGATTGTTAAGATTTGTTGCATTTAGAAAATAAATTATCAATGGAAATCTCTGTGCTGAGGTGTTCATAGCCTCAATAATTAATGCAATTTTTTAAATGCTTTTATTATTTAATAGAAATGGAGTCCAGACGCTGCACAAACTGCTGAAAGGTATGCCAAACAATGCCAATTTAAGCATAGCAAAGAAATTCAAAGAACAATACCAGGTAACTAAAATTGAAGTAAGGCATTATATTTTTTGCTTTATGTATAGATTTATATATTTTGTATTGTGATACTGAGATACTGTGACACATACAATAACCTTTTGCAGATCCATAGGTCCTAGAATTAGAAATCTATACAAAATCCAAAAGAAAAAAAGTTAGAATTCAGATCCTCATGGAGCACAAAGTGACTGCACTTTAACCATCTATGGGATCTGTATGGAGACTATAAGTCACCTTAAGGAGCTACATCATCATACAACCTAAAAAATTGCAAGAACCTGGGGATGTCAGACAGATTCATAGTCCTCAGCCTCATATTCACACCCCCTGAGCCTGATTTATGTTCCCCAAGCTTTATATTTCTACCCCCTGGGGCTGATTCACATCTCCTCAGCTTTATAATAACACTTCTTGAGTCTGCTTCATACCTCCCATCGCCATATTTATACCGAGCCTAATCCACACAGCCTTAACCTAATATTCACATCCATTGATTCTCATACCCCTATTAGCCTCATATTTATACTCCTCTGTGCATGATCTACAACCCCTCAGCCTCATAGTGACACCCCTAACTCTGATTAACAGCCCTTCAGTCTCATATTGACACCTTTTGAACATGATTTATTCCACCACAGCCTCATGTTCAACCCCCTAGAAACTGATTCACCCCCTAAGTCTCATATTGACACCTCTTATGCTTGTTTCATACCCTCTCAGCCCCATAATGAAACCCCTAAGCTTTATTCACACACCCCTAATATTCATATTTCCTCTGAGCTTGCGTTCTATATTTTGGGAAGAGTAAGTAAAACTTAAAGGAGAATTCAGGTGAAATTTTTTTATTAAAGTATTGTGTTGCCCCCCAAAAGTTATACAAATCACCAATATACACTTATTATGGGAAGTGCTTATAAAATGCTTCTTTCCCTGCACTTACTACTGCATCAAGGCTTCACTTCCTGGATAAAATGGTGATGTCATGAATCGACTCCCAGAGCTGTGCGAGCTGTGGCTGATGAAGAGGATGACACAGGGCACTGAAGAGACACTGAGCATCCCCCTGCCATCATCCTCTCCAGCAGCCACAGCCCACACAGCTCTGGGAGTTGGGTCGTTACATCACCATGTTATCCAGGAAGTGACATCACCATGTTATCCAGGAAGTGACATCACCATGTTATCCAGGAATTGAAGCCTTGATGCAGTAGTAAGTGCAGGAAAAAAGGCACTTTATAAGCATTTTCCGTAAGTGTATATTGGTAATTTGTATAACTTTTGGGGGGCAATACAATTCTTTAATACAATTTTTTGCCGGACTTCTCCTTTAACTTTCTTGAGGTTTGAACATAAAGCTTTGGGGGGATGAATCAGGCTCAAGAGGTGCCAATGGGGGGTGTTAATATGGTGCCATATATAATAGCAGTTTGTTATAACATAAAATGACGGAACTACTCCTTTAAAAATGTTTTAAAATCTAATTATTATCAGGGGGAAAAAAATGAAGTCAAATCAGTACCCTCCCCACCACCACCATTTCCCCTACAACTACCACCACCACTACCACCACCACCACATCTTCAGTTAAGAAAATGTTTGATTTGCACTTTATTTTCTAGGTTTTACATGTGGTGAAATTCTCTACATGGGTTCCCATTTTGTCAGCTGGACAAAAGTAATAAAATCATTTTGTAATGAACAAAAGGATTTTGAATATGAAAAAGGAAAGACAAGTCCCCAAGCTATTACTGAAGACTTTACTCAGGTAGCCATTGTTCAAGTAATTTAGCAAATATATAAAGAACATGCTTGTATTATCCTATGCAGTTTTTAACATGGTAAAACGGGCAATGGGACCAAGTAAGGCCAGGCCCCTTCTTTTTTAGGACCCCATAACAACTGCCTCATCTGCCTGTATGTCTTTTATGCCCTTGGCTCTGTTTCTTTATGCGATCATTGTCCCCCACCAGGTAACCTAACCTCATACTGCCCCTAAGCCTACTATCTTTATACTCCCATGGCTAGTGTTGAGAGGTCTTGCAGAACTGTTCAGCTTCGGCAACATTCTCCAAACCAAAATGATCGCAATTTGACTCCTGGCAGCTGGAGAAGTTGTATGCCGATCTCAAAACATCACCTAAACAATAAAGAATAAACTTAATCGGTATCTATATCATAGAAATGAATTTCTGTTTGTCCTCTATAGACTTCAGAATGCCTGAACCGTTTGACCCCAAATTTGGAACACCTAAACATTGAGTGCCCAGGTTAGAGCAAAGGTCCCGTCTTTGCCTGATGTACAGTAGGGGAGGGGGATGGGGAAGAGCGCCCCATAGACATGACTGGGAGAATCTCCACACTGCACACACAGGTGACATCACTAGTGCTGCATCTCCCCAGCAATAATGGCAGTTGGAAGCTTTAAGCCCCTATTACATGGGGCGACAGAGCGATCGTTTGCTCCTCATTCCCTGCTCGCTGCCGCTATTACATGTGGCAGCAGCAAGCGGGTGAGAGCCAGGGGGGCGCGGAGAGGTGTGTGTGTGTGTGTGTGGGGGGGGGGGGGCTGCCAGGGTAATCGCTTGATCGTCCGGGCAGCCCATAGCATATAGCACCAGTCTGCTGCCGCCGCTCCTGTTCCATGGAGGGACGGCAGCAGGTCGCTGCTATATGAATTATTTGTCTTTCAACATATTGAAAGACAAACGACTACAACAATCAGCCGACACCGTTTAAGAGTGATATGGATTACAAGCACAGTCCCGGAACAAATTTTTTGCCCGTAATCCAAGACACCACTGTATAGTGTAAATGTTATGCAGCAGATTATATGTGAATTCTATGTTGTGGTTGATTATTTGTATACGTTGATCTAGGCCCAATGCACACTTCTTTTTTGGAAATCAGGATAGATCTCCTGACCCATAAGGTTCATTTGTGCATGGATCCCCCTCTGAATTTTTCCTGAAGGGTGTCCATGCTGGAAAATAAGTCTGGACCTTATAGGACATGTCCAACTAATAGCCATAAAACTTCTAATAGGAAGCACAATACCTGATGATCGTCGGGTGCTTTGCATTGGCCATTGCCGTAAGCACTATATATTATCCAGTAAAGAAAGAAGATGGCAGCGTTTACCACTTCCTTGTTATGTCTAAATTGTAAATGCCACCTTAAAAAATTAGCAAAGAGTGAGCAGAAAGTTGTACAGGTACCACAAAAAACTACAGCTATCCCAAAAAAAGAATAAGCCCTCAAAAAGCTTCATAGGCGAAAAAATAAAAGAAGAAATGGGAGTGGAGCTAAGAAACCACAAAAACTAAGTGGGGAGACTAACGGGTTATAATGCCTTCTGCATTATAAAGGTAGAATAAAAAACCAAGATGTTGCCCTCTTAACCAAACATAATAATCTGTAACTAGACGCTCCATTTTTCTTAGTATAACATGTTTCAGGGAAACCCTCACATCCTTATGAGATACAAGACAAATGCCAAATTCCCATCTGAGACCCTCATGGCGTATTGACAATATAGTTCATACATGTCTGATAGGCAGGGGTCCTACTTAATAGGAGAGTGAGGCTCTTCTTTTACAGGAATAGATTGGGTACATATGCATTGTTGTTATCTCTGTTTCAGGTTATAGGGGTTGTTCACTACAAGGCTCAACACCAATGCAACCACCTTGTCTCCTCTCTGGGGTGTCAGACACTCACACATTTATGGTGTATTCCAAACCCCTTTAAGGGATCAGTCTCAGAAGTAGGATCTGCTGCCTTAGCCAATCACTGTATGCCATCTTGGCCAGTGATTGGCTGAACTATCAGGACTTTCTCCAAGCTCCAAGCTGTAAAAACCCTTTAACATAATCCTTTTCAGAGGGCAAAAATCTAAATGAACACATGCATGGAGCCTAGACTAATATAATGTCCACAGCAGATGTAGAAATGACAGTATCCATACTTTATATCCAAATAAATTCTCTGACTCGGCTTCAATGAGCTAATGAAATGTTACTGCTCTATTTCAGCTAGTCTGGTTTAACTCCTTCCTGGTTGGATGTTCTGCCGCTTACTGTGCCACCGGAGAGTACAGATGGTTCTTTGTGTGTCATCAATGCCCAATGTAGGTAAAAGAAAAACATCAAGTACTAAATCTTTTTGCAGGTGTCCCCCCCCCCCCCCATTTTAAACTTTAAAGCGACTCTGTACCCACAAGCTGCTTTTATTTCAAGATCTGTCCTGTGGTCCATTTGGCAGGTAATGCAGTTATTATCCTAAAAAAATACTTTTGAACTTAAAGCCCCGTGCCAAACAACCGTATCTGTGCCCTAACTTTGCACCACCCCTCCGTCCCTCCTCCCCACCCTCTTCATCATTAGGAATGCCATTGAAACATTTTTTTCCCTTAACGATCCAGCCCATGTGCCGGGCTGCCACAGGTGAGGAATAGGAGGCAATCTGCCTGGAGAATTACTAATGATGAGGAGGGTGGGGAGGAGGGACAGAGAGCAAAGTTAGTTGTGCAAAGTTAGGGCAAGATACTCCCGTTTGGCACGGGGCTTCAAGTTTAAAAGTATTTTTTTAGGACAATAGCTGCATCACCTGCCAAACAGACCGCAGGAGAGATCTTGGATTAAAAGCAGCTATCGTAATGTACAAGCGGTTTGGGGGGGGGGGCAGATTGTGGGTACAGAGTCGCTTTAACCCCGTTAGGACAGAGCTAATTTCGATTTTTGCGTTTTCGTTTTTTTCTCCATGTGCTTAAAAGGCCATAGCAATTGCATCTTTCCACCTAGAGACCCACATGAGCCCTTATTTTTTGCGCCACTAATTGTACTTTGCAATGACAGGCTGAATTTTTTCATAAAGTACACTGCAAAACCAGAAAAAAAATAAATGTGTGGTGAAATAAAAAAAAAAAAAAGCATTTTGTTTATTTGGGGGGTATTTGTTTTACACCAATTAACTCTGGGGTAAAACTTGTTATATATGTTCCTCAAGTCGTTGCGATTAAAATGATATGTAACATGTATAACTTTTTTTTTTATCTGATGGCCTGTAAAAAATTCAAACCATTGTTAACAAATATATGTTCCTTAAAATCGCTCTATTCCCAGGCTTATAGCGCTTTTATCCTTTGGTCTACGGGGCTGTGTGGTGTTAATTTTTTGCGCCATGATGTGTTCTTTCTATCGGTACCTTGACTGCCCATATGCGACTTTTGATCACTTTTTATTACAATTTTTCTGGATTTGATGCGACCAAAAATGCGTAATTTTGCACTTTAGGATTTTTTGCGCTTACACCGTTTACCGTACGAGATTGGGAATGTGATAAATTAATAGTATGGGCGATTACGCACGCGGTGATAGCAAACATGTTTATTTATTTATTTTTATTTATAACCTGGAAAAGGGGGGTGATTCAGACTTTTATTAGGGGAGGGGGCTTTTTATTGTGACAACACTTTTTTTTTTTTTACACTTATACTAGAAGCCTCCCCCCTCCGAGTGTATATACTTCTAGTATATACACTCTGATCTATCTCTCTCATTGAGATCTATGCTTCATACTTACACAGCATAGATCCATGAGATAGGCACTCGTTTGCTTTCGGCTGCTGCAGCTGAAAACAAACGAGTGCCGAGTCGGGATCAGCGCCATTTTAAGGAGACCCCGGCCGGCAGCAGATACGGAGATCGCTCCTCCGGGACAACGTCCTGGGGGAGGCGATCTCTGTCACTAGACACCAGGGAACGACTGCACACGGTAATCGGATGCAGGTGTCAACTTTGAGAGCTTCATCTGATTACCTGATTAGCGGGCATGGCGATCGGACCATGCCCACTAATAGCTGCGGTCCCGGGCTACATGCGGCACCCGGGATCGCGGCGGTTCTAAGCGCCCTTACCGACAGTAGGGCGTAAATATATGCCCTTTTTTGTTAAGGGTACGTTCACACGTACCGGATCCGCAGCGGATTTCACGCTGCAAGTTGGCAGCAGAATCCGCTGTGGATCCAGTACTGCGAATCCAAATGGGTCCCATACACGCAGCGGATCTGCTGCATGTATGGGATCCGGCCCCTTTAACCCCCGCACCGCCGGCCGAAAGCCCGCCCACAGCCCCGGCCCCATGTCCGCCCGCAGCCCCGGCCCCCCATCCACAGCCCCGAGCATACATTACCTGCTCAGCGGCTTGATTCAGGCTCCAGACTCCCCTCGCTCCTCTTCAGCCAATCAGTGCTGCCTTGCACTGATTGGCTAAAGAGGAGCAAGGGGAGCCGGGAGCGTCACACAGCCACGGTGCCAAGCTAGTAATGTATTCTCGGGGCCGGGGCTGTGGGCAGACGGGCGGAAAGGGGGCTGCGGGCGGGGGTTAAAGGGGCCGGGTCCCATACACACAGCGGATACGCTGCATGTATGGGACCCATTCAGATTCACAGTACTGGATCCACAGTGGATTTCGCTGCCAACTCGCAGCGTGAAAAGGAGTACTCCAGAGTTATTTTCTCTTTTAAAATCAACTGGTTACAGAAAGTTATACAGATTTGTAAACTATTTCTAGTTAAAAAAAATGAAAATCAAATCTTCCAGTACTTATCAGCTGCTAAAGCTTTAGCTGTCCAGGCATGATGGGAGTTGTAGTTTTGCAACAGCTAAAGGTTCCCTTCTCTGGTATGGATCTACATAACTTCATGTTTATGGCAAGGAATGGAGGTATATTCACTAATGGTCTTTCATCACCCCGTTTCAGCGGAAATATCGTCCCAGCTGTTAAACCGTACAATTCTGGAACTCCATGTGGTGACTGCCCCAACGATTGTAATGACGGCTTGTGCAGTAAGTATTCACATTTACACGTCCACGTATTTGTATGAATCTCTTGGTGCTCATTTTATTGCAATATCATTCTATAAGGTTCGTGTTATTTAAATGCCCCCCTTAAAAGTAATGAAATACTCCAGTGGTGTCCATAAGAGTTATATAAAAGGTAGAGATCAGATTCCGGGTTACCAGAGAAACGGTGTATACTGTATACTGCTATTTAACATATAACATTGGATTTGACAATATTCTAAGGGGTTGTCCAATGTTGTTCTTAGGATAGTTACTTATTATTCATAACTTATCTTCTTGAGGGGGTCATTTGAGAATTCTTAAAGGAATACTCCGGTGTTCCAGTACTTATCAGCTGCTGTATGCCCCTGAAGGAAGTTGTGTATTCTTTCCAGTCTGACACAGTGCTCTCTACTGCCATCTCTGTCCATGTCAGGAACTTTTTAAAGAAATAGCAAAGCCCCTTGGAAAACCTTTACGGCTCTAGACAGTTCCTGACATGGACAGAGGTGGCAGGAGAGAGCAGTGTGTCAAAAAGGAAATAATATACCACATCCTGCTGGACATACAGCAGCAGATAAGTACTGGAAGACTTTAAGTATAAATAATTTACAAATCTGTATAACTTTCTGACATTAATTGATATGAAAAAATAAAATAAAAATAATAATAATAATAATAATAATAATAATAATAATAATCACCACCATTATCATCACAGGAGTGCCCCTTTAACAAATAACCACTTCTAAAACATGTACTCGAAGCATTATATAGTTTTACATGTAAGATGTAAATCATTGCGTCAGCAGTGATGTGCATTATACAAAGAGAGAAAAGCTATCTAACAGAAAAATATGGAGGCTCTACCTAGATACAATTCTAAAGGGGGTGCCACTATGTGTCCAGAATAAATCAGTAATAGACCAAAGAAGAGAAAAGCTGGACAAACTATACAAGCGCACACCACAAGTATGGAAAAAATATCAAATTTTATTTATACAAACACCAAACACTATAATTAAAAACATTTAAAATGTTCCCATGAGGAACACAGAAATGATTCAGGTTGACCCACATACAATGTAAATAGCGGGTCTAAACCCTACAGGGGGTTAGATGCACATAATAATGCAACCATGACCGGAGCTACCAAACATATAGACCAATATTAAATAAAAGAGAAACCAACACATGTATAAATAAAAAAGTTGCAGGACAGGACCATGATGTTAAATGCTAAGATACTACCTGAAAGGCATGTGTTAAATGCAACGCAATAATAAATGGCATGAACAATGGTAGCAAGAAGGTCTATCGCCCAAATGGACCAAGATGGACCCCACTGACGCCTAAGGTGGCTCAGACGGTCATGGAATAATCACCCCTGACTGAAGACTCTAGTCTTCAGTCAGGGGTGATTATTCCATGACCGTCTGAGCCACCTTAGGCGTCAGTGGGGTCCATCTTGGTCCATTTGGGCGATAGACCTTCTTGCTACCATTGTTCATGCCATTTATTATTGCGTTGCATTTAACACATGCCTTTCAGGTAGTATCTTAGCATTTAACATCATGGTCCTGTCCTGCAACTTTTTTATTTATACATGTGTTGGTTTCTCTTTTATTTAATATTGGTCTATATGTTTGGTAGCTCCGGTCATGGTTGCATTATTATGTGCATCTAACCCCCTGTAGGGTTTAGACCCGCTATTTACATTGTATGTGGGTCAACCTGAATCATTTCTGTGTTCCTCATGGGAACATTTTAAATGTTTTTAATTATAGTGTTTGGTGTTTGTATAAATAAAATTTGATATTTTTTCCATACTTGTGGTGTGCGCTTGTATAGTTTGTCCAGCTTTTCTCTTCTTTGGTCTATAAGAGAGAAAAGCTAGACACTATATAATAAACCGCACATCACTATATACAAAAATTACAATCTTTATTAGCACATTATGCAAAACAGGACACCAAAACAAACAGCAATTAAAACCAATTAAAAAATATTAAGAAACTAAGTAAAAGGATCTGTTACTCCCTTACTTTACCAGGGAATCAAGCAATACTGTTATTGTTCCACATGATTAAATTACACATAATTTAAGCAACAAGATGGCTTCAATGTCAGACCAATACAATCTCCCAAAATACGAATAATGAATAGTCCAAATACAATAAATATAAAAAGTTCTATCATGCAAGTGCACAAAAAAATAAATAAAAATAATAATATCCTTATAAACATTAGGGGAGGAGATTTATCAAAGGGTGTAAAATTTAGACTGGTGTTAACTGCCCACAGCAACCAATCACAGCTCAGATTTCAGCTCTGGTGAAAGGAAAGAAGAGCTGTGATTGGTTGCTGTGGGCGGTTTGCACCAGTCTAAATTTTACACCCTTTGATAAATTTCCCCCTAAGTGTAAACATTCAGTAAAAAGAAGCCAAACCATATGCATCACAAAGGTCACTGATCATACTACAGTATATTCATGGGAACTGATGCCCTGGTGTGGACCCAACGCGTATCGTTACACACAGTGACTTCGTCTGGGGTTGAGCTTAGAATGAAACAATGTCCCTTTTATAGCAGAAATAAATTGCAAAAAGTAATACACATGAAATATAATTACCATACGTGGAGAGCACACCAGAGCGATAAACAACATGGCGTATCTATCTCATAATGTGCATGAGCAAGGAGGACATATCATGTGATCATGGGCGCCTGTGTTTCACCATGCGTTCCAAAAGCTTACGTCGGCATATCTACGTCAAAAGTAATAGGTTGCCTAATCTATTAATGTGGAATGGTTGCAATAATCATATAACACATAAATAACACACAAAAAAACAAATATGTTACAGACAAGTAAGTATTATTTTACAGCATGTACCAAGTATGTTTAGAAAGGGGTATACCCCTTTAAGCAATATAATGTACAGTATATGGCCATGTTCACATGGCGTAAGACACCGGACATTCTTTGACATAGAAGATCATCCCGGCCGGTACTACAGTACTTAAGGGAGGATCTTCACTTCTAATGAACTGGGATGCGGGCGCATCTGTGCGGGCCTGCATCACAATTCGCCGCTGCACACAATAGAGCGTGTGGCCGGAGCCACACGCTCCATTGTGTGAACTGACAGGTTCTCTGCGGTCGCTATTCAATAGCATACACTCCGACTGGGATTCCCTTAACTGCAGCACAATGTAAGTTCAGTAGTAATCTGAACTTACATTGTATGAACATGGCCTATTTCAGAGGAGAAATCCACATTGATAATGAGGAATCGACTTTGGAATTTATACAGTAACTAAAAGATTTTTCTTCTTTTTTTCAGCCAATTCCTGTAAATACAAAAATCTCATCTCCAACTGCCCAGCCTTTCAGGAGAGATGTGACAATGTGCAAATCCTAGCTTTCTGCGAAGGAATGTGCAAATGTCCAAATGCAATTGTGTAAAATCCCTCCAAGTAGTTTCAGTATGAAAGAAAAATAAAGAAGAAACATGAAAAAAACAATCTATTTACATACGTGTGTGTGTGTGTGTAAATTTAAGTTAACAAAAAACATGATTGAATTCTGTTTTACTGTTATGATTCAATGGTACATTGAGTTCTTAAAGGCTATGGACACTTTTGACCTGAACGCCAACTGACTAAATAGTCTTTATTAAAAATTTCCTACCATATTAGTGCTGCTTAGAGGATAAAAATACATCAGATAGACTTTCGCCCATCTTCATTGTAGAGATAGCAACATGGATGGAGGAAAGATGTACATGCCAGCTCAATGTGTGGACAGAGGGGAGAGTATACTTGGAGGGGAGCTCAAACAAGCTGAAAAAGTTAGTTTGCGGAGGGCAAAAAATCACATGGGTTGTGTAAAAGTGTAAAAAGAAAGCTGCTGCTGTGAAAAACCCATTCCCCTTACTGAAGTCTTTAACATGGAGCAGAGTATCTGATTTATCTTAGCTTTCTCTGCACAGTAGCAAAATGGTAGGGAATTTTTTTTAATGAAGACTATATAGAAAACTGCTTCATTATGCATTCAGCATACCGATCAAAAAAATTTAAAATCAGTGTGTGTAGACGTCCATAGACTTTAAAGGCAATCACTTTTAAAAAGTTCCTTCTGCCATTCCCATGTTCTTGAGAAGCCTTTAAATTAAAATAAACCTGATTTACAAACATTTTGGTTTTGCGTGTTCAATTTCCTAGTAATTTCCTAGTAATTGAGAGGTATAATAATGCATCATTCTCTACTGATCTGGATTATATATATATATATATATATATATATATATATATATATATATATTATTTTTATATATATATATATATATATATATATATATATATATATTTGAATGTTAATCACAAAACACCTATAGACATACTGTATATAATGATATATAGTACACAGGGGGAGCAGGACCCTGCTCTGTATAGGGTCGTGCGACAGTGCTTGGTCAAAGATGGGGATCGGGACCTGTGATCCTCTGATTGCTCATATAAAACATTGCATTACTACCACTCAAGTACAGTGTAATATACCTGGCTACATTATGCTTGGTACAGCTGTTTGGCAGTTCTCGGTGTACCAAACTAACTGATCTGTATTTAGGAAAACAAAGTATTGAAGATCCTATCAGCTATTACACCATACCACAAGGCATGTATTATGGTGGTCATAGATCCCATTCAAAATTGTTTTCCAGGCAAGTGACACTCAGTAGTGTTAAGCATACTTCCAGTAATAGGGAACCTGAGGCTTGGACACTATTTGTTTTAGTCTTCATAACTTAGTGCCACTAGTGCTCTGGTTGCCTGGAGAACTACAGGTCTCAGGTCTTCTGGCACAAAGAGCGTCAATAATTTAGGTTTAGGTTCGGCCTCATTTAAAATAAATTCACTCAACAATAATTAATAGCTGATTGGTGAGGTGCCAACACAAGGTGACAATGCCAATCAGCTGTTTGGCACAGCTACAATGCCCGGATACCCTCAGTGTGCAGAGCCGGAAGCCTTGGCATACATGCCCGACCATGCTCCATTCATTCCACACATTACTATGTCCAGCACTTACCAATATTTGGAAGCAAAAGAAGAAACTTGGGTCTGACATTAGATAAAGTAAAATTTTTGCAGCTTTATTTTTTTTCACCAACACCGTGCACACATAGCGATATCACACCCAACAAACGCCAACGTGTTTCGGATGCATTAAACGCCCTTTTTCATAGCCGAATAAGGAAGCTTAACTCATCCAAAACACATTGGCCTTAGTTGGGGGTGATATCACTATGTGTGCACAATGTTGGTGAAAAAGAGTAAAGCTGCAAAAATGTTACTTTATCTAATGCCAGACCCAAGTTTCTTCTTTTACTTTGACACGGATTGGAGTGGGAGCCCGAGAAAGATGTGAAGGTGGAGTGGTAAGCTGGCTGACAACTTTCTACTTGATAAATGTTTGGAAGCCTCATAAACCATGTCTGAGTCTGTCGGACCCTTGCCTTTGCCCATTTCCTGTTTCCAATCCATCAACACTAGTTTTATGTTATTGCTTTATAGTTTATATTATGCTTGACACACAAAATATAAATGGGTATTCCTAGCTGCAGAAGTTACGTCCTATCTGCAGTATGCTCAAGAAAGGGTATAACTAAGAGATTGTGGGGGTATCCCAACTGCTTGAGCCCCCATAGTGGTTGGAACCCAATGCAATCTTTTAGTTATGCCCTCTCCTGTGCATAGTGCATAGTGGGTATACCCCTTTAATGGAAATTTAAATAAAAATCTATAGAAAAAAACGAAGACGCCTTAATTTCAGCATTAATATGTATCATTAGCGGTTCGTACATGATAAGTCTGGCTAAAAAAGTGGCTAATATAAACCACGCCCCAGTCACGTCCCTCCGAGTGAAAATTTTGAAAGAAAAAAGTGCAGCCGGCGTAAATTGCTCAAAAATAGGCTTGATCAATGGTGCTAATTTTTTTTGCCAAAATAATGGCACAAAAAGAATGCTACATATGTCCCTAAGTGTTGTGGAACCAACTAAGACATAACAACAGTCATGTATGCTACACCATACATACCTGCTCCGACACGCTCCCGTCTGCTTCTTTGGGTCCCAGCTCACTGACAGTCCACTCAGCCAATCACTGGCTCTTGCAAGACACTGATTGGCTTAGTGAGCTGTCAGCAAATCGTGACCCAAAGAAGCATACGGGAGCGTGCCGGAGGAACGGGAGTGGGTAAGTATTGTATGATGTCTTTATTATTTTTACTGTCTCTATAAACAGTGGTCTGGCTGTTGTTCAAATAGCTGTAAAAATACTGAATAATATATTAATATGTAATATGGATATAAAAATGGATTACAAGCCGGACACTGTAAGCAGCAAAACTTAAAAGTTTCCATCCTTAATGTCCCCTTTGTGTACGTTAGGTGGATTAGGCCAAAATGTAGGTAAGCCAAAGTTTAATGAATACATGATGTACGGAGAGATAGGTGTGCAGTGCGAGCCAAGCTGGTACAGGAAGATTTCTATACAAAGAAATCTTTGTTGAGATACAAATAGATTACCTATGTAGCCAACGGGATAAGTAGGTCAGTAGACCGCAGTTTAACACGTTCATGTTGTTTTGGGCCTTTGTATTTGCAGTGTCTCTTTTGGATTTTTGGATTGTGCCATTAGGTTCATATCAATTCATATTGTGTTTTTTTTTTTCTTTAATAAGAAAAAATGTTCAGAAAAAATATATTTTTCAAATTGCTTCTATTACATCCTGTCTTAAGCATGACCAGAAAACCATCTAGGCTGACTTTCTGGCCCAAGTTGGGTTGCAGTGTCAGCCATGATTCTGCATCTGTTCGCAACTGAATTCTTAGTCAATAAGGTGTTGTCCCCTGTTGAGGGTCCTTATCCTTGAGCAACTTTCGCTCTGGAGGACCTCACCTTTCATAATTTTCTTGATTTAAATGGATGCTGTGTAATTCTTCATTTCTCCAGTGGGGGAGCTGTAAAATATTTCAATACTTACTGTCAGGTTTCCTGCTCAGATAACAGTTGATCACTGAGGATCCCAATGAGACGACATGTTAGGACACCTTGTGATCTGCTAGCAGGGATTGTCTTCAGTGAAGAACCCCTTTAACTATTGTATGTAAAAGAATTCAGATAAGAAAGTAAATGCAAAATAGCTCTCACACCTCTTGAGCAAAGAGATGTCCCTTCAAGTCAAGTCCCACTCAATCAAGGAGCCTAAAGTCCCGATTACACAAAGCAATTATCATCCGTTACGGCCGATAAATGGCTCGTGTAATAGAAGACAACGATCAGCCGGAATAAAAGATGTCAGCTGATTGCTATCTTTCGACATATTGACAAATCCCAGGATTACGATAGCAGCAATCTGCTGCCTATTACACGAAGCAAAGGCAGCCCCCCCATCTAGAGATCACTCGGGCAGCCCGCCGTACCCCCCGTGTCTCTTACCCACTCGCTGTCAGCATGTGTAATAGTGGGAAGAAGGAACAAGCGAGTGCTGACCTCACAGGTCGGTGCTCGCTTGCTCCTCTGAATCACCCCATGTAGTAGGGGCTTTAGAACATTGACTGGGGATTTTATGCCAAGCCAAACAATCTCTCCAAAATGAAAGATTTCCCATCTGCAGACAGCTGTTTCGGGGTTGTTGACCCTCTTCAGTACAGAGCAGGGTGCTGGCTGGCTAGTGAGAGGTCTATCGATGTGGGTCAAAGGGGTACTAACTCTTCTTAAGGAGAGGTTGTCGTAAAGACGGGTGGAGACTTACAGACCATTGCTGCTTCACTAAGAATTCTGGGAAGAATTCTGGGATTTCTTCACTTTGACATAATCTCTGCAGCACTGTAGTGACAGAGCTGCCACATTACAGTGCCGCAGAGATTCAAACTGTTTCCACGCTGCCGACATTATGTTGATACATCATGCTGGGCGGGGACACAATCCATAACCATGGTCCGGTGACTGTTAAAGTATGTGAATGCTGCCTTAGAGGCATTGCCTTTACCATCAGGTAATGTATCTTTGGTCTCTTGGTATCACTTGTAGAGGCCATAGCATGGCATCCAGTTTCCTGACCAACCAGGCGTTGGCTTTAAAGAAAGATCAACAGAGAGACTGTGCAACAGTGAGGTCTTGTTGTTGGAGCTTAATAAAGAGACTTGATCAGGTGTAAACTGCATGTGGAGGCCACATCTCCTTGCCCCTTGCCGCATCCTCCACCTGCCAATTAGGCATGTTTTACACCAGGGATATATGTTTCATAAATGTGCCCCTATATGTTACTATTAAAAACACAAAAGTGCACAAAAAACATGTTTGTGTTGAAATCCAACATCACTTTTTGGATACAAGTTAGTAAAGGACCTCTTAGCATCTAATACCTTCAAGGGCACCTGGTCTGGGTTTTATTGGAATTGGAAACTGCTATACACCTATTCCTCAGCTTCTGTCGGTGATTCGGCAATATATAGTAGAGTTGACAGTTAAAACATGCGACTATCTGGATAGGTCCTTTTATCACCTGGTGACCTGGCAATGACTGCACTACTATAACACCAAGTGTGATACCAGGTACCCTTAGCCAGGCACTGTATGTGGTTCCCCATGGTCTTGTTTCCATCATCCCATTATTGTGGTGACCCTCTAGGGGGATGCTTAGGGCCTCACTCCAGCTACCAGGTTACTCACTCCAGCTACCATGACTAGAGATGAGTGAACTTTTCAAGTTCGATTTGGCAGGTTTGGCAAACTTTTACTTAAAGTTTGGGTTTGGTCAAACCTAAAATGAACTGCACTAAAACAACTCAACAATTGCAGGTGTTTAGCTGTTTTTGTGCACTTTACAGAATTTGCTTACCTATACTTGTCCGTGCTCCTGTAGTGTGTCTCCTTTTCTGTTCTGTGGTGTCCCCCGTAGCCACCAACATCACGCTTAGCCAATCACCGACTGAGATGAGAAAGCACCACAGCCAGTGATTGGCTGAGCGGGCTGGAGGTGGCTGAAGACACTTGAGATGCAGAGTAGGATACTGGGGGAGCGCAAACAGGTGAGCATACCATTTCTTTAGATGTTCGGACGGCATCTTTTTGAACTCCTTCTTAACTTTGTAAAATGTTCAGTTTAGTACAGAACCAAACTTTTTGCAAAGTTCCGAAATCTGGTCTCGAAAAAGTCAGTTGGCTCATCTCTAACCATGACCTAGGCATTTTACTTGTGCAGAATCACAACAAACATCTGTTAGGGCCAGTTCACGCGGCGTAAAAGAGTTCTGTCGTGGAATTCTGCCTCTTTTACTCCATGTGAACTGGCCCTTATTCCCAACAACATCTGCACCATTATCCCTCCCTGAGGCTTGGTCACCCCAGTTAGTGAGGATACAAGCAACTCATATGGCAGCAGAATTAGGCAGCAAAAGGAGGTCTTCTGACGACAAGAGTTTACGTGAGGATAAGTGTCAAGGTTAATGGAGGGAACAGGTTGTGGAAATCTTATGTCATTGTTAGCAATATCAACTGGATTCACCAGGCACTGGGTAATAGTTTCATAAGTGTGGCTCAGGGCCAAGTCTTGTGCCATCAGATGAACATCCCTTTTATATCTGTAATTCTTTTTACATAAACAAGTGACGCTTCTCTTCGCCTTGAATGTTTAGTGTAAAGACAATCAACAACTGAACCTTTTTAATTACTGATCTTAATCAAACCCCATAGGCATTTTGCACAACACATGAAGCCTCGGCATTATTGGCTTATGGCCTCTAAAAACCCAACTTCCATTAGTGGCCGTCACAACAAGAAATATTTAATAAATTCTTACCTATAAATAGTGGCGTTAGATTGAGCTACGGCACAGAACTATCTCCGATCAAAACCAATCTAAAGGTACTGTGTACACACAACTTTATATATAGTGTAATATTATCATAATAATGTGTGTAAATGTGGGAATCATCGCACTTAAACAAAATAGAAGTTATTGTTTGTGTTGTTTTTTCCTTTTTTTTTTTTTTTGCATTATTTAAATTATATAGGCGTCCAACCGTCTATGAGACGGTCTTCTTTCGATAGTCATCAAGGGATCTCTTGAAGGCAGGTTGAGGGGGGTAGGGGTGTGGGGGCAATATAAGAGAATGTCTTGAAGGGGTGTTCCCATCTCAGCTAATATTATACTTGTAGGACTCGTCAAGTGAAATATATTTTCAGATACATTCATTAAGCAAACTGGTCTTCTTTTCCTGATATGCTGCTCTTTACTTTCCTTAGTTAGAAGGTCAGTGTCTAGTTTTCCGTAAAATAATAGTTTTTTTAGGTGGCACGTCTGTGTTAAGGGTGCTGCTCGTAGTAAGAAAAAATTCCCATATCACTATAAAAACTTCATTTTTGGCACTCAACATGTCATGCTTCAAAAATTTATAGAAAAAAATTCATTGCGATAAATACAATAGCAACAGGAAGTTTCGGCGTCAAGACAGTTGAGGAAGGCTTGACGCCGAAACGTCCTGTTGCCGTTGTATTTATCGCAATGAATTTTTTTCTACAATAAATTTTTGAAGCGTGAAACGGTGAGTGCCGAGAATGAACTTTTTATAGTGTCTAGTTTTCCGACCACCACTTTTCTCTAAGGCTCTCTAAAGTTGGTGTATACTGTATATAGCTATAGTATAACCATATTATTCATGATGGGAATGCCCCTTAAAGTGTCTTCTAATTTAGCATTGCAACAGTACATCTATATGTATGGTATATGTATATGATATCTGTATGATTATATAATTACGTCAGTTCTATTGTCAAAATTTCTGTTGTGTAGAACAGGAACATAACAAGATGTGGACTTCCATACTGTGCTTGTTATCCCTGGTTGTGTACCTTGATGCACAGGTAAGTCCATAGCTGTCTCTCTGCTAGTGAATCCACTATGGAAATATTCATTGTGAATATTATATTCAAGATTAAAAATGATCCCTATCCACAGAATAGAGGACCCCGCCATTCAGTGTAATAGAGGTCATATCCCTTAGCGAATGTTCACAAGTTCAATGGACATTAAATGGAGTGGTGGCTGAGCAGCACCATGAACCCTTTAATGTGCACATATATTCTAGCCATGGATATCCTTGGTATTAGGGCCAGTTCACACGGAGTAAAACTGGCGGAATCCTGTGGCGGAACTCTCCGCCGCAGAATCCCACCGGCCTCTGTGTCATACAGGCAGTCTATAGTAGGCTCGTGCGCCTCCTCTCTCCGCGTCTCTCCGTTTGGAAGAATTGACATGTCGGAGAGAGGAGGCAGAATTCCGCCAGTTTTACTCTGTATGAACTGGCCCTTATAGCTCACAGCAGTCCTAGGGTGCCAAGATTCAGACCTCCCCCCCCCACCAATCTTAGAAAAGACCATTAAAAGGGTTATCCAGGATAAGAAAAATATAGCTGATATCTTATAACAAACAGCACCACATCTGTCTTCAGATTATGTGTTGTATTACAACTCGGCTCCATTCATTTCAATGGAACTGAGCTACAATACCTCCTACAAAGAGTGGTGCTATTTTTGAAGGAAAGCAGCCATGTTTTTCTAGTCCCAGATAACCTCTTTTATGTTGTTGATCTAGCGAACCCACTTAAGAAATCAATGTATGTCTGATGTGGCCTAGTAAATGTTGAAGAGAGTATACAAAAATGATTGGCCGAACATTATATACCCTTACAAATATAACTTGATCTTTTTCCTCCATAGCCTATTACCAACCAATTAAAACAGTACTGTCCTATGTATTAAATGTTGTCATGCACCATGCTCCCACATGCACACTTTACAACATTTGCTTGTTGGTGTTTACAGTATAAGGCCATGTTCACACAACATAAGTTGTGCATTAATCACGGCCGTTGTTGCCGGCTGTGTGCAAGAATGGCCGTGATTAATACACAACTTAAGTGCCCTGCACTGCAGAGGGAATCCTGGCCGGAGTGTAAACACATAGGGGGAGATTTATCAAACATGGTGCAAAGTGAAACTGGCTCAGTTGCCCCTAGCAACCAATCAGATTCCACCTTTCATTCCCCACAGACTCTTTGGAAAATGAAAGGTGGAATCTGATTGGTTACTAGGGGCAATTGAGCCAGTTTCACTTTACACCATGGGGGAGATTTATCAAACATGGTGTAAAGTGAATTCCCCTAGCAACCAATTAGATTCCACCTTTCATTTTCCAAAGAATCTGTGAGGAATGAACGGTGGGATCTGATAGGTTGCTAGGGGCAACTGCAGTACCGGTCGGTATGATCTTCACTAACACCGGCCATTCTGTGATACGGCCGGCTCATGGAACGGCCGGTGTCATACGCCGTGCGAACATGGCCTAAATATGTACAAAACTACAAGAGAAAGGAGCACAGAGTATATAGTAGGGAGATCCCTGTAGTAACTGTGTATTGTGCCTCTTGCAGACTGCCGAACAACTTGCCGCAGTAGACACTAAAGTTGCCGCCGTGCAACAAGAAATTCTAAAGGCAATGGACGAATGCCGAATGACTGTTAAACCATCGGCCAGCAACATGCTGAAAATGGTAATGTCCTGTAATGTTTGAGTTTTGATGTTTGTGTTGGGGTCTTTTTAGCTTTAAAAAGAGAAAAAATTAAGGGGGAAATTTAAACGTAGCTCTAATTTCAAACACTAACCACCTGCCCCCCGTATTGTTGGATTTCTTACTTGGTGAGCAGGGTGCAGAATGTTATAAAAATAAAATCAGGGCTTTGCACAACAACGTTCAACTATTGGATACCTTGTGCTAGGCAAGTGCTTTGGTACATACCCCCTTATGATCAAAATGAAAAACAAATTTGAAGAAAAAAAAAAGGGGCAAAAAATAGGCAAAATTTAAACCATAGCTATCAGTTAAAAATTAATTAAATTAATAATAATGAATGACACATCAAAAGTTTTGATTGGTTGGGATCTTGGTGCAGAGACCCCACCCATTGTTCGATAGATCGAGCTCTGGATTTCACCTCCTGGCTTGCTGCTCAATCTGATTTGTTTGTTGCTTCACTGCATGGAGCAAACCCGACTCCAGGTTGGATCAAGCAGAGAGCCAAGGAGTGAAGCGCACAGCCACGCAGTTCTCCCAGCTATATCTAGCGATCAGTGAGGGTCAAATTGGTGTAAAGTAGAATTGGCTCAGTTGCCCCTAGCAACCAATCAGATTCCACTTTTCTTTCCTCACAGATTCTTTGGAAAATGAAAGATGGAATCTGATTGGTTGCTAGGGGCAACTGAGCCAATTCTACGTTACACCATGTTTGATAAATCTCCACCATAGTGTATATATATAGTGTATAATATATATATATATATATATATATATATATATATATATATATATATATATATATACATATATATATATATAAATATTTAACCTATTGGGGGGATATTTATCAAAGGGTTATAAAGAAGAACTGTCGCAGTTTCCCCTAGCAACCAATCATATTCCACTTTTAATTCTTCACAGATTTCTTGGAAAATGAAAGGTGGAATCTGATTGGTTGTTAGTGGCAACTGAGCCAAGTCTACTTATCACCAGTTTGATAAATCTCCCCCTATATCTATATATACTAGACCGACCACTGTTTTTGGAGCAGAGTGGTGGTCGGTTTCAAGCTGTTAACAATAGGAGGGAATAGTCAGCATATCAGGAAAAGGAGACAATTTTGTTAAATGATTGTATTTACAAAAATATTAACCTTGACAAGTCCTACAAGTCTAACTATGTTGGTTGAGATGAGAATATCCCTTTAAAGGGAACCTGTCACTGGGGACGAAGGCACAAAGCCCGTCCGACCCCCCTGGTGCAGCCCCCGGATACTTACCCTTCCCGGCGAGTCCCGTTCCTGGAGCCGGTCCCGGCACGAAGATATCAGCACCCAAAGCCGTGTGCGCGCTGTATGCAAATTACCTGAGATGAGTCCGATGCCCATAGAGAATGAATGGGCATCAGACTGATCTCTGCAGCGCGCGCACGGCTTCGGGCGCTGGTATGTTCGTTTTTTTTTCACAGATTTGATCATAAAATCATAAGGCCCCCAGTATCCTATCCATAATATCTATTTGACAGCAGATAAGAAGAGTGTGCTGACATTAGACAGGACAGACAATCTTGTGAAGGAGTTGGACAGACTCTACAGAAAGTTATATAGATTTGTAATTTACTTCTATTTAAAAATCTCAAGTCTTCCCATACTTATCATCTGATGTGTGTCCTGCAAGAAGTGGTGTATTCTTTCCAGTCTGACAGAGTGCTCTCTGCTGCCACCTCTGTCCATGTCAAGAACTGTCCAGAGAAGGAGAGGTTTTCTATGGGGATTTGATACTGCTCTGGAAAGTTCCTGACATGGACAGAGGTGGCAACAGAGAGCCCTGTGTCATACTAGAAAGAATACACAACTTTCTGCAGGACATACAGCAGCTGATAAGTATGGGAAAACGTGAGATTTTTAAATAGAAGTAAATTACTAAAGAAAATGTTTTTGTTGGATTTAGAAATTAAAATCTCCGGGCGGAGGTGTTTATGGCCTCAAGTATCGATGTAATGTTGTTTTTTGTTTTTTTTGCTTTTGTTATTTAATAGGAGTGGAGTCCAGACGCTGCAAAAACTGCTGAAAAGTATGCCAAACAATGTAAATTTAAGCATAGCGAAGCAAGTGAAAGAACAATACCAGGTAACTCAATCTGAAGTAAGGCATTTGATTTTCTCTTTTATGTAGAGATTTCTATATTTCGTCTTGTGGAACGGAGATACTGTGACATGTATGATAACCTTCTGCAGATCCATAGGTCCTAGAATTAGAAATCTGTACTTGGGGGGTGACAGGTTCCCTTTAAGGTGTGCATCTACTGAAAAATTCTGCACAGTGGGCATAGGCTGAATTTAAAAAGCAGCATATAAAAGCCACACTTGATAAAGTCTTTTTCATACTGAAGCCACGCCCATTTGTCAGAGGAGATGCAAAGTGATTAAAAAGAAAAAAATTAGGTTTCTGTGAACTTAACTTTAAAAAGAGGTGCAAATGCAAGACCCTGGGGATGTCAGCCAGATTTATACCACTCAGCCTCATATTCATACCCCCTGAGCTTTATATTTCTACCCCCTGGGGCTGATTCACACCTACTCAGCTTTATATTACCACCTCTTGAGTTTTATTCACACGTCTCATCCCCATATTCATACACTGAGTCACACACCTTTAAACTAATATTCATATCCCTTAATTCTCATATCCTCATTAGCTTCAAATTTATACTCGTCTGTGTATGATCTACACCCCCTTATACTGACACCCTCTGAGCCTGACTCACACCCCTCAGCGTCATATTCATATGCCCCAGAAACTGATTTATACCCCTTTAGCCCTTTACCGATGCCCCCGAATCTGACTCGCACTCCTCAGCCTCACATTCATATGCCCCTAGATCTGATTTATACCCTTTTAGCCTTTTACTGAAAACGTCTGACTCACTCCTCAGTATCATATTCATATGCCCCTGGGTCTGATTTATACCCCCTCAGCCCCATAGTAACACCTCTTGAACTTGATTTATCCCACCACAGCCTCATGTTCAACCCCCCATAGATTTATCCCTCCCCCCTCAGTCTCATATTGACACCTCTTACGCTTCATTCATACCCCCTCAGCCTCATAATCACACCCCCTAAGCTTTAGTCACACATCCCTCAGCCAAATATTCACATTCCCTCTGAGCTTGCTTTCTATATCTTGGGAAGAGGAGGTAAAACTTGACTTTTTTTGCGGGGTTTAAACATGATTCTGTCTGTGTGTGTGTGTGTGTGGGGGGGGGGGGGGGGGAATAAATCATGCTCAAGAGGTGCCAATGTTGGGTGTTAATATGGTGCAATAAATAATAGCAGTTTATTATAACAAGAAATGATGGAACTACTCATTTAAAGATGTTTTAAAATATAATAAATATTAGGAAACAAATAAGTCAAATCAGTACCCTCCCCACCACCACTACCATCACCACCATCAACACCACCACCACTACTACCACTACCACCACCACCACTACCACCACCACTACCACCACCAAAATCACCACCAGTACCACCACCACAATCACCACCACTACCACCACCACAATCATCACCACCACCAGCACCACCACTACCGCCACCACCACAATCACCACCACTACCAGCACCACCACAATCACCACCACTACCAGCACCACCACTACCACCACCACTACCACTACTACCACCACCACTACCACCACCACTACTACTACCACCACCACCACCACTACCACCACTACCACATCTTCAGATATGAAAATGTTTGATTTGCACTTTTGTTTCTAGCTTTTACATGTGGTGAGAATCTCTACATGGGTTCCCATTTTGCTACCTGGACACAAGCCATAAAAGCATTTTGTGATGAACAAAAGAATTTTGTATATGGAAAAGGAAAGACAAGTCCCAACGCTGTTACTGAACACTTCACTCAGGTAGCCATTCTTCAAGTAATTCAGTAAATATATAAAGAACATGCTTGTATTATCCTATGTAATTTTTAACAGGGTAAAATGGGGAATGGGTCCAAGTAAGGCCGGGCTCCGGCTTCACTGCAACAGGACCTGTTTCTCTGTGTCACTCCCTCTGACTGAACTGACTAGAGAACTCCTCCCACCAGGAACTAATCTCCCTTATTTATAGGGGCAAACTAACCTTATGTTTGATTGGTGGGGTTGTGTGGTGTAAAGAAAGAAGTGTCACTGTTGTTGTTTTTTTTGTTGCAGAAATCAATAGTACAGGTGATTTCAAGAAACTTTGTAATTGGGTTTATTAGGCAAATATGCCATTATCTGCATTCAAAAAGATGCAGCCCCCCCCCCTCCTCCCTCCTCTCTCTCATCCACTGTTCATTATCAGGAAATCTCGACTCTTTTACAAAGTTGGGCCCTGTATAACCTATGGAGAGGGGAGGGGGGAGGAGGGAGATTAGTCAGCAGCAGAGATCAGAGAACAAAGGATTACACAGCAGGAGCTGCATGAAAGAGATAATCAGAGGTCAGAGAGGTCAGTGCTGACTGTCAGAGGAGATAGCCCAGTGATGTAGCTGTAAATTAACTCTTTGTTGTCCTGTTTTGTTGCCTCATCTCCCTCAACCCCTCCCCTCTCCATAGACAATTATGAAGAGCTTCAAACTGCTTTTTCATTATAAAAATGCATTTTTCGGCTAATAAACCCAATTACAAAGTTTCTTAAAATCGCCTGACACTTTAAGACAAGGCATACGAGAAATACAGTAGTGACACCTAGTGGGGAAAACACATTATACACTTTTCCTTCTTCCCACTGTGAGAACCTAAGTGAGTTACTTTGCTCGGGTGCATAGGAAACTTAGTGGCACACCTGTGCTGGGACACCACACATGCACAGAGCTTAGAGTAATAAAGTGTCAACAGATGTAGAAATGACAGTATCCATACGTTTCTTTCTTTTTCTTTTTTTTTTAAAGCGTCCTAAGGCTCCGTGCACATGGAGCAAAACATGTTCATTCTTCAGCGCGGAGAGGGGAGGCGTGTGAGTCTCTCATAGACTGTCATTATTACACAGAGGCTGGTGGGATTCCGCCAGTTTTGCTCCGTGTGAATGGAGCCTTAATTCCAGAGCGCTATAATGTACAAGCGATAGGAGTAACAAACAGGAACATTACAAGATCAAAACACATTGAAGGCAAATAGCCGACTGGTCCATGGGGAAAGAGGACCCTGCCCCCGAGTTCTTACAATCTATAAGTAATGAAAAAGTGAAGGCAAATCTCTGAATGAAATGTTACTGCTCTATTTCAGCAAGCCTGGGCTACCTCCTTCCTGGCTGGATGTTCTGCCGCTTACTGTGCCACCGGAGAGTACAGATGGTTCTATGTGTGTCATCAGTGCCCATTGTAAGTAAAAGGAATGCATCTCCATACTGTATTGAATCTATTTACAGGCGTTTTCCCATTTTAAACTTTAAAGACGTACTCCAGAGAAAAAAAATTAACTAATGTTGAAAAGTTATACACATTTGTAAATTACTTCTATTTAAAAAATTCTATTCTTCCAGTACTTATAAGTAGAGATGAACGAACTTGCCGGATTTCTGGTTCGTATGAACCAGAAATCTCGGCGTCTGACTCCCGCTGTCTCCCGTCTCCGTGCAGCAGGTGGATACAGCGTGAGGAACGCCTAGAAAACTGGGATACAGCCAATGCCAACGGTTGTATCCCAGTTTGTCAGGCGTTCCTTACGCTGTATCCACCCGCCGCACGGAGGCGGCAGACAGCGGGAGTCAGACGCCGAGATTTCTGGTTTATACGAACCAGAAATCCGGCAAGTTGGCAAGTTTGCTGTATGTCCTGCAGGAAGTTGTGTATTCTTTCCAGTCTGACAAAGTGCTCTCTGCTGCCACCTCTATCCATGTCAGGAAATTTCCAGAGCAATAGCAAATCCCCATAGGAAATCTCTCCTGCTCTGGACAGTTCCTGACATGGACAGAGACGGCAGCAGAGAGCACTTTGTCAGACTGGAAAGAATACACCACTTCCTGCAGGACATTTAGCCGCTGATAAGTACTGGAAGAATTGAATTTTTTAAATAGAAGCAATTTACTAATCTTTATAACTTTCTGACACCAGCTGATTTTAAAACATTTTTTCCCTCCAGAGTACCCTTTTAATAATGAATGTAGAAGTGAAAAGTTCTAGAATATTTTTTGTGCTTCAATCCCCCAAAAGTCCAGGATGTTAGTTTCCTGGCAACAAACATAAACCCCAGTCTTGAACATTTTATCCAGTGTAGGTAATGCTCTACAAGCTGAACAGCCTCCAGAGGGATGCCATTAGCTGTTGCTCTATTTGTCTCACAGAGCATTGTTTAGCCTGGATCCATTCCTCAGCTGAGAGCAGGACTAGCTATGTACAATGTATAAGAGAAAGGCAGGAAGAAGAGTTCCTGTGCCGCACTGTACTATTACAGTATATCAGGGTGGTTGACACAGAGGGGTTGTGGTACAATAAACAGCACGGATTGGCCATAAAATACAGCGGACAAGCCACAGTAAAGGCCGGGATCAGAGAGAGCCTAGATTTCAGCTGTTTACTTCATCATCATGGTTATTATAAGTCACCAGGACATCTGTGTGGTTTGATAGAGGGATGAGATCTCTCTGTCACAGCATTGCTGCCTTTAGTGATGAGCGAATACTGTTCGATCTAATAGATATTCGATTGAATAGTAAGGTATTCAATAGTATCGAATATTATCGAATAGTACGCCGAATATTCGATAAGCATTCAAATCCCCCTTCCCTTTTCCTGAGGTGTCATTGTGGACTTGGTGAACCTCCAAGTGGTCGACTGGATGTTTTTCAATAATCGAATACTTGTTCCCATAGACTTTAATGGGATCGAATATTCGATCGAATAGTCGAATATCAGGGAGATATTCGTACGAATATTCAAATATTTCACTATTTGCTCATCACTAGCTGCCTTCCCTATAAGCAGTGGCATAGCTACCATAGAGGCAGGCCAGGCAGCTGTTATGGGGCCCATGCAGGAGGGGGCCCGGGGATGCACAGGGAAGTCTGCAGTTCACAGAGCATTGTCTAGACTGGACACAATTGTATCCCTTCTTATCTGAGAGCAGGACTAATGTAGCATGTACAATGTATCAGTCTGGAATCCAGGCTGTTTAGCTCATAGGGGGATTTATCAAAGTGGTGTAAAGTAAAACAGGCTCAGTTGCCCCTAACAACCAATCAGATTCTACTTTTCATACCTCACAGATTCTGGAATCTGATTGGTTGCTACGGGCAACTCAGAAAATTCTACTTTACACCAGTTAGATAAATCTCTCCCATAGTTCTAGGCAGCTAACAAGGCAAGCCATCAGTACTAGCTAATCTTATGGGCAAGTGCGTAGCTAGGATTCACGGGGCCTATATACTGTATATACTCGGTGATGCAGCCAAAAAAAATCTCGTGGCCAGAGGCAGAACCCTGCCTGCAGCCACAAGAGTGACTGACAGAGCGGAGAGCTAATGGCTGCTTGCTCTCAGTCCACTGTATTTAACTATAAGGGCCCATTAGGAGCCTTTATGGTTAAATACATAGGTGCAGGAGCAGAATACCTTCTGCTTAACCCCATATGTACTGCAGTTTGTAAGTGACCCAAACTTTACTTACATGCTGCAACACAAAAAAAGGGTCAAAAACAGAAGACAATGAGATCTCTGCTTCACAGCTCGTGCACTGATAACCCCTGACTTCTGCAGGAGCTCCGGAAGACAGAGGTCAAGGTTATCAGAGCAGTAAAGCAGAGATCTCCTTGTCTTCTGTTTTTAACCCTATTTTGTGTTGCAGCTTGTAAGTGAACTTTGGGTCACTTACAAACTGCAGTACATATGGGGTTAAGCACAAGGACACAGGACAGCTCTTATTTTCCCTGTGCATCCCTGGGCCCCCCTCCTGCACAGGCCCCATAACAGCTGCTTGGCCTGCCTCTAAGGTAGCTACACCACTGCTTATAGGAAAGGCAGCAATGCTAGGACAGAGATATCTTATCCCTCTATCAAACCACATAAATGTCCTGGTGACTTATATTATCCATGATGATGAAGTAAACAGCTGAAATCTAGGCTCTCTCTGATCCCGGCCTTTACTGTGGTTTGTCAGCTGTATTTTATGGCCAATCCGTGCTGTTTATTGTACCACAACCCCTCTGTGTCAACCACCCTGATACTATAGCACATTGTGGCACAGGAATCCTTCCTCCTGCCTTTCTCTTACTTCGTTGGTTATGTAGGAACAGATTAAAAACCAGAATTGTAGAACCAAGCGGACTCCACCCCTGCTTAAAGAACACCCATTATATAATCACATATACTACCGATATATTGTCCATAGCCTATTGAATAGATCATGGGTAGAGAACCTTGGCTTTAGCTTTGTCTGTCCAGGCATGATGGGAGTTGTAGTTTTGCAACAGCTGGAGAGCCAAGGTCCCCTACCCCGGTATAGATCTACATAACTTCACGTCTACCGCATGGTATGGTGGTACATTTACTAATGGTCTTTCATTAACCCTTTTCAGCGGAAATATCTCTCCAGCTGTTAAACCGTACAAGTCCGGAACTCCATGTGGTGACTGCCCCAAGTATTGTGATAACGGCTTGTGCAGTAAGTATCCACATTAACACGTCCATGTATTTGTATGAATCTTGTGGTGCTCATTTTATTGCTGTATCATTCTATAAAGTTTGTATTACTGAAATGTCCCCCTTAATAAAAAAAACAAAAACAAAAAAAAACTTGTCATGTCCATAAAATTACAGTGGTGCCTTGGATTACGAGCATAATTCGTTCCGGGACTGTGCTTGTAATCAAAATCCACTCTTAAGCCAAAGCAAATTCTCCCATAAAAAATCATAGAAATGCAGACAATTGGTTCCACACCCCAAAACAATGATTTATTATTCTAAATAACATGTAAAACAGATGAAACAAACATTCAGAAACAGCAGAATATGTGATATTATACGTTACTGTACAGTAATGGAGAGGATGGGAAACACAAGGGCTGACAGAGACTGCAGGGAGCATGAAGGAATGAGCAGGGCAGATGTGGGCACATACATGCAGCACTCTCTGTCCGGGGAGAGAGGGGTTACAGCTATGGAGAGATTACCCCCACAGTCCTGTCCCCTGATGTAAGCCCCAGCCTGAAGTGGATCTGCTATGATTTGGAAGGTAAGGGAGACTTCCTGGGTCAGAGTACAGGGCTGTAGACCCCGCTATGCAGACCATGCCCCTTCTCCACTCGTGCTCCCACCCAGTACGGGAAGCTCTAAAACCAAAGCAATGCTCTTACACCAAGTCACAAGTTTGAAAAACTGTGAGCTCTTAAACCAAAACGCTATTAAACCAATTTACTCCTAAACCAAGGTACCACTGTATATTAAAGGTAGTAGAGATGAGATTCAGGGTTACCAGAGAAAGGGTGGATACTGTATACTGCTATTTAACCTATTTTTTAGTGTATTTGGTGTTGACAATATTCTAAGGGGTTGTCCAGTGTTGTTCTTAGGGTAGTCACTTAATATTGATAATTTATCTTCTTGAGGGGGTCATTTCAGACTCCTTAAATGGGTACTGCAATATAAAAAAAAATCAAATCAGTTGGTGTCAGAGAGTTATACAGATTTGCGAATTACATCTATTTAAAAATATCTAGTTTTCCAGTACTTATCAGCTGCTGAATGTCCTGCAGGGAGTGGTGTTTTCTTTCCAGTCTGACATAGTGCTCTCTACTACCACCTCTGTCCATGTCAGCAACTGTCCAGAACAGGAGAGGTTTTCTATGAGGATTTGCTGCTGCTCTGGACAGTTCCTGACATGGACAGAGGTGGCAGCATAGAGCACAGTGTCAGACTAGAAAGAATACACCACTTCCTGCAGGACATACAGCAGCTTATAAGTATTGTAGGACTTTTTTTTTTAAAATATAAATAATTTACATATCTGTATAACTTTCTGACACAAATTGATTTAAGTAAAAAAAAAAAAAATCACATGAGTACCCCTTTAACAAATAATCCCTTCTATAACATGTACTCAAAGCATTATACTGTATATTTATATATGTAAGATGTAAACCATTGTGTCAGGGATTGTCCAGCTTTATAACTTTGATGACCTATCTACAGGCTAGACCTCCAATGTCTGTCCGGTGGGGTGCCAATATCTGTGGAGTAACTTGAAGCTGTGAAATCTGTCACAGGGCCCCTTTACTGCTTCAGCTATAGTACTGGCCTCCTCATATAGGGAAGAGAGACTCTATGGGCCCCCTCAGGCTCCTGGGCCCAGGTGCAACTATACCCTCTGCACCTCCTATAGCTCCCTCCCTGCTTGAACTTATAGGCCATGTTCACACAGGCATAACACCAGCCGCTCTGTGACCTGGCCGGGTCACAGAACGGCCAGTGTTACTGAAGATCATCCCGGCCGGTACTGCAGTACTGGCCAGATGATCTTCATTTGTGGTGAATTCGGATGCATTCCAATTCACCATTGCACACAATGAAGCAGATGGGTGGAGCCGCACGCTTAATTGTGCGAACCGACATGTTCTGTGCGGCCGCTATTCAATGAATAGCAGCCACAGAAAACTGATATGTCAGTTATTCAAGCGGATAGATGGAATCCCGGCCAGAGCGTATACTGTGTGTACAAGTTCCGGACGGGATTCCATTAATTAATTTAGCATAAATCATAAAGCAAATTGCAACAATGGCTGAGATTTATACTAAACATACGTTGTTTGAACACGGCCATATACAGTAAACGGTACCTGCGCCATCTACTATGCAACATGTACTCTAGAAGACGTTTTTTACAATGACAGTGACCCTTTAAATAATAGATTGCCTAATCTTTTAGTGTGGAATGAACACAATAGTCATATAACACATAAATAACACACACACACAAAAACCAAACATGTTACAAACATGTAAGTCTTATTTTACAGCATATACCAAGTATGTTTAAAAAGGAGTAGACCCCTTTAAGCAATATACTGTACAGTTTATTTCAGAGAGGAAATCCACATCGATAGTGAGGAATCAACTTTGGAATTGATACAGTAACTAGAAGATTTTTTCTTTCTTTCTTTTCAGCTAATTCTTGTAAGGTCAAGAATAAGGTCACCAACTGCGAAACCTATAGGGGAAGATGTAGTGATTCACGAGTGCAAGCGGCCTGCGAAGGAATGTGCAAATGCCCAAATGCAATTGTGTAAAATAGTAGTAGTAGTTTCAGTATGATAGGAAAAAAAAAAAAACACATGAAAAAGCAACCTACAGTATGTCTATATATGCACGTGTGTGTGTGTGTGTGTGTCTGTGTGTGTAAATTTAAGTTGACAAAATTGAAAAAATTATTGAATTCTGCTTTACTGTTATGATTCATGGTACATGGAGTTCTTAAAGGCTATGGACACTTTTCACCTGAACCCTTTTATTCTGCATTTGTTTCCTGAATAGAAAACGTGGCAACTGACTAAATAGTCTTTATTAAAAGTTTCCTACCATATTGGTGCTGCTTAGAGAAAGAGGATAAAAATACATCCGATAGACTTTCGCCCATCCTAATTGTAGAAACGGCAACAGGGATGAAGAAAAGATGCACATGACAGCTCAATGTGTGGACAGAGGGGAGAGTATACCTGGAGGGGAGCTCATACAAGCTGTGGGTAGGGAGTGAAGCACATAATAGATAGTCTGTGGGGAATGGCAGCAGGGGGGTCACATGGGTAATGCACAAGTGTAAAATGAACAACCCATTACCCTTACTGAAGTCTTTAACATGGGAAGAACAGAAAGTTTGTCTGTTTCGTCTTTGCTTTCTCTTCACAGTAGTAAAATGGTAGGAAATTTTAATAACGATTATATAGAAAACTGCTTCAGTTTGTATTCAGCATACAGATAAATAAAATTTAAAAATCATTGTGTAGACGTCCATACACTTTAAAGGCAATAACTTTTGAAAGTTCCTTCTGTCATTCCAATGTACTTGATAAGCCTTTAAATTAAAATAAAACTGATTTACAAACATTTTGGTTTTGCTTGTTCAATTTCCTAGAAATGGAGAGGTATAATAAGGCTGGTATTATAATGATGTTATATACATTAATAGGCTTAGACAGCCCTGTAGTTCCTGGCACAAACATTGGTGGAAACAGAGGGGGCCATGTTGCCCCTTACTGCTGCCACTTACTGAAAGTGGCTATATAAAGAGAAAACTATACATTTATTCTAAAGAAGTTATATTACAAAGTAATTTTCCTTTATTAAAGCAAAAATTATATATTTTTTAAAGTCTCCGGAGTACCCCTTCAATTTGTGCTCTTATGATTGCTCATATAATACACTGCACTACTACCACTCAAGTGTATTATGCCTGTCTGCATTATGCTTGGTGCAGCTGTATAGAAGCACACACGTAGCAGGCCCTGGGCCCCCCATAAGGCCTCAAGTTGCCATGGTAACCAACCAGTACTCCGTAAACAGAATCGAACTTGTAGATCCATTGCATCATAGTCATGATTTTATCTAAGCATGCAATGGGTTAAACTGACAGGATTGGAGGGTTTTACACCAATTTTTCTTGATCCGCTTGGCTGCCATTGTGACCTCTGTATTCCTAGCATCCCTCATGTTCCCATTTGAAAACAGAGACTATACAGACACTGGTTACATGGGCACTGCGGTTTTGGTAGGGGAAGTTGGGAGAAGCGCTTAACTAAGCACTTATTTTCTTTTTCCATTTGGCTGCAGGACACATCTCAATTTTAAAAGGGTTGTCCAGGTTTATAACATTGATGGCCTATCCAATGGTGAGTCCACCAATATCTGATTGATGGGGTGCCCATGTTCCCCAGTGCACAATCTGTCACAGAGGGCCTCTGAACTATAATGCTTCAGCTATAGTATTGGTCTCCTCATATGAGGAAGAGACTTTATGGGCCCCCTCAGACTCCTGGGCCCAGGTGCAACTGCACCCTCTGCACCTCCAATAGCTCCACCCCTGCTGACACCCATATACATTAAACAGTACCTGCACTGTCTACTATGTAACAATGGTGCAGGTTACACCAGCTTAGCTCTCATTCAATTCAATAGGAGCTGAGCTGTAGTAACTTGTGCCACCACTAAGCACTAGATAGTGCTAGGCACCATTTCCTGTGTATGGGTGCCAGTGCTGATCAGCGGCACCCTGCTGATCACACATTATGGCCTATCTTATCTTCCAGCTCTGTCTAATGGTTTGGGGTCTGAACCCCCAGATCTCAACCAATCAAAGCTTTCAACATGTCAAAAGATTTTTTTGAATGTGCAATGGACAATAATCATAAAATAGACCAAGTATGTTTAGAAAGTTAAAAGACAGCAATCTACAGAATCTTTATTGAGTAACAGAGAGATTTTACCCCTCTTTTCAGCTGTGGTGTAGCCCTATGGACGGCCGGTCATTTGGGCACACAGGTATGGGGGCAAACCTCATTTTATTTTAGGAAGGCTGGCTATACCCTACCCTGTGGTCAGTAACCTGCTGGGCTGCAAGGTGGTCCCTTGGGTACTTATCACGGTGGTCCGGAGTGAAGTTATGACCCACCCTGATTGTCAGGACCGCCACCCACAGAAAGAGGAGATGACCCAAGGATGGTGTAACTACTGTGTAGGTGCCGGAACAGTAATAACTGAGTCCTGTTACCATGAATAAAATCTTCTTTACTTCAGGAATACTTAATACAGTAGCAGGAAATAGACTTCTGAATAGACTAGACACAATCTGCGTTAAGAGCTTTTGGAGCAGAAGAGCTACAGTATGCTGACTTGGTTCATGCTGAGAGACAGAGTGAGTCCAGAGCAGTAGAGAGGAGTTTGTGCTCAGAGTCCCAACCTAGGGTAGAAGTGTGCTCTGTCAGAACGTTAGAAAAAGAAGAAGTAGAATACTGAAGAATACTTCAAAATAGAAGACTACTTGTGCTTGTGTTTCGACATTTGTTGTCGCTGTACCACCTGTTGCCCTACAGTGTCGGGTGACCCATCCTCCTAGGGTGACAAAAGCCCTAGACCTTGCCCACTGTTAGAGGTCTTCACGGCGTGGGTTGGGGTGATCTCTGGCTTGTCCTCTCCTGTGTGGTTTAGCACTGCATAACTAGAGTAAGAGTTGCTTGAGAAGTAAGAGTCTCTGTGTTTTCCATGTGCGTCTGTCCACTACCACACTCTAGACTAGATTACACTGGACTGGTGGGGGGACCTGGCATTGCTAAGGCCCAACTGAACTACAGCAGGGACTGTCTTGTCGTGCGTCCTCTCTCTACTAAGACTTGAAAAAGACTAACTAAGTGTGGGTGTGTACTTCCTCTCCCCATGTGACAACTTCCTACAGGGTGTGTAATACCTCCTGTGAGTGGTGAAAAAGAAATTGCAGAGAAAGAAAAGGGAGTAGAGATAGGTGGAGAACAGAAAAGAGCTCTTATTGGTGCGCAGATTATCAACAATAACCCCTTTTTTACTACAGCTGTGCAAAATACAAGTGCATATATATGAACAACAGCGACATCTAGTGGTAAAATTTAGACACAACTTCATTACCACTTTACTTAGAGTAAAGGCTTTTGCAGGGGGTGTATAAAATAGTAACACCCGTGGTGGGACACCAAACAGCTATATATTGTAAATACACAAATAAGGTCAAAAAGTGTGAAACTTACAGGAGGAAGCATTGCAGCATTGCTCCTGTGAAAGATTCCTGTGCAAGAATGTGTAACTGGCCAACAGCTATTGTGTAAAATCCCTTGAAGTATATTAAGTATGATAATGCAAAACAAAACACACACACATATGTAGATAAGATTGAAAAAAAAACTGTGATTGAACGTTACTATATTATGTGTGAAGTGGTAGGCTTTCTAGTAATCACCCTTTGTGTAAAATAACTAAATTAAGTATGATTGATTTAACATTTATAACATTTAAACAATATATAATGGTGCGTTTACACAGGCAGATTTATCTGACAGATTTTGGAAGCCAAAGCCAGGAATTGATTTGAAAAGAGGAGAAATCTCAGTCTTTCCTTTATGACCTGTTCCCTGTTTATAGTCTGTTCCTGGTTTTGGCTTCAACGATCTGTCAGATAAATCTGCCTGTGTAAATGCACCATAACAATATAACATTTAGTTAATTTAGTACTTAATTTAATTAATCATACTTAATTTAGTTCTTTTACACAAAGGGTGATTACTAGAGAGCCTACTACTTCACACAAATTTATTCGGTACACAGGTGCTAACCAAGTAGTGTAATATACCCACAATCCCATCTGCATTATCAGGTTGAGTTCTTACCACACCAAAACCAGCTACTATATTATGACTCATAATTTATCCTGTTCATTTAAAATAGTACTGTTGGTCTTCATATATATGAGTCTGCTTTAGCCACGATCGACCACTGAGGCATTAATGAAGTTATATTACAAAGTAAACAAATACAAAGCACTATAACTTTATTAAAGGATAAGTACAGGCAGAGTGATTACTTATAAAAGTGCCAGGGAAGCTGAAAGAAATGAAGTGCTCTCACCTCCCTGGCTTCATCGCTGATGCCACGCACTGCTGCACCGGTCCTCCTCATCCCTGGCCACTACCTGGTTTGAGAGGTAACCTGGGACTTGACGTGTCGGCCCGCTCAGCCAGTCAGTCGCCACAATGGGGTCCAGCCTCGGCCACTGACTGGCTGAGCAGCCCTGACACATCATGTCCCAGGCCCCCTCTTTAACCAGGAAGTGACTGAGGACTGGGGGACCAAAGCAGCATCTGTGTTGGAGTCAGGGAGGTGCAGGGCCGGATTAAGGTTGGTGGAGGCCCCGGGCGACAATCTCCCCCCCAAATAAATAAACTATACCGCTTACTGTAGGTGACTAAGCACAGAGCCCTCCTCTCTCCTGGCTGTATGGCTCAGCATCCTCCTCTTTTATGCACGTGGTCACTAGAGGCTGCAGTGCAGGGGAAGATGCCAGGCCCTAGAGACAGGAGCGGGGGGAGGGACTAAGTATCAGAGTGTATTCCCACATTGTGTTTCTGTTAATAACGCAATGTGAAAACACAGCACTGTCTGTGCGCTGTTGTCCATTGTGTTAGGGCCCTATTACATGGCCTGATTAAGCAGCACCGTTCTGCTAGGGTGGGGGCCCCTTAAGCAGATTGTCAGGGGTTCGCCTTATATGCCGGAAGTTCCCGAAGCCTCTCCGATTCTCCCGAAGCTCTCCCAGCAGCCGTGCATCTCCGAGCGTCACCGATGAGACGCTCGGCTGCCCGGGAGAGGCGCGGAGGCCGGGAACGGGCCCTAGGTGAGTTTTTTTTTTTTTTTTTATAGTGGTCGCCCCATACGGTGGGGATGGAGCCATTTTTTTGTCCCCCCCCCCACTGTATGGGACGACCAAACCCGGCGTATAAGATAACCCCCGACTTTAACCCAGATTTTTCGGGGTTAAAAATTGTCTTAAACGTCGGAAAATACGATACTTCTCTAGTGCAGTGTATTATGTACAGCTGTACAGAGGCAGATACATGGCAGGCCTGGAGCCCTTCATAAGACCCCTAGCTGCCATGGGAATCAATCGGTAGTGCGCTGACAGGATCAAAGAGAATTGCAGATCCACTGCATTTCCTGGTCATGAAGCGGCCTAGCATAAAGCACCTTATTAACCCCCTGTAAAAACACTTATGGAAGGTCACTAAAGGGAATTCTCACAAAAGAAGAAAGTAAAATAGTTTCTTTACAAACCAATGATTACGGGTTTTATTACGAAGCCTTACAAAGAGATAATAATGGCATCGTATTTTTTATGACTTCACAACTTTGCGTAAAACCTGACCGTGAGAATGTCTATAATGATATATTGTTGTTATTCATACCTTCATAATAACTATGGAGATTCATCAAGCAAAAATGTAATTCCAAAGACATAAAAGAAATAAACCCTGATACAAATATCTAATAAAAATCATGTATGTACACAGACAGGTCCTATGGGCCACAGGGCAAATTTGGACCCAGGTATGAGATGTTTCTTTTATGTGTGATTGTACTGTATATAGTTATACTTTTACTGACTACATCCGGTATACTAAGACCAACATTACTGCTATATAAGAGACTATACTTATACACATATATATATACACACATACATCTCCTCTCTCTCTCATCTCTCTCTCCAATCTATCTTTATCAAGCAGCCTTACAGTAAGTAAATCAGTTGCTGCCCGTAGCAACCAACCACAGCTCAGCTTTCAAATATTTATGAATACTGATAAAATGAAAGCTGAGCTGTGATTGGTTGCTATGGGCAACAGAGGACATTCCTAGTATAAAGGCCCTATTGCACTCAACGATTATTGGCCTTAATTGGCAGATTACCGACCGTTCAGGCCAATAATGGTTCAGTGTAATAGCACATGTTGAAAGGTACCAATGTGTGGAGCAACAGTCTGCCACCCAATTGGTCTAAGGTTCATTTGTGGGCCCCTCCCACTGTTCCCAGCCTGTCCGTGTAATATCAGTGGCAGCGAGTAGAGAACAAGGGGGAAGTGAGCGCTAAGCTTCCTCGGGAACATTGGGCAACGTAAGATGGCCTTACGACTGTTTCCTCATTGTGTATACCTTTCTCACTCACTTAGAGTAAAGTAATGCACTGTGAGGAATAAATGAAGGACGGGACAAACTGCTTCGGGTTCAGTACTTTGTACTTAAAGCGGTTGTGCGGTTTAAAACATTTTTTCACCAAGTAACACACATTACAAAGTTATACAACATTGTAATGTGTGTAATTTAGGTGAATGGCCCCCTTTCCCATGCCCCCCCCCCCCTTCCCGCTGACCTCGGGCGCGGAAGTGTGATACAGTATACTCACGGAATCACGGTCGCCATCTTGGAATGATCACGTCATCTGACTGCTCCTGACTGCTCTAGCCCTCCCTCATGCTGGCCCCCCTCCAGCGCGTTATCAGCTGCTTAGCTGCCATTGGCTGAGCATAACAGAAGATATCTGTGGCTTCTGTTATGCTCAGCCAATTGTAGCTAAGCAGCTGGTGAGGGGAGGGGGGATGGCATAAGGGAGGGCTGGAGCTGTCAGGCCGGCCTCCTGAAGATGACGTGATCGATCCCCAAAATAGTGGCTAGGGTCGCCAGTGATTCTGTGAGTATACTG
The DNA here is from genome assembly GCF_027789765.1 of Dendropsophus ebraccatus. Taxonomy (NCBI): domain Eukaryota; kingdom Metazoa; phylum Chordata; class Amphibia; order Anura; family Hylidae; genus Dendropsophus; species Dendropsophus ebraccatus. The sequence continues at coordinate 128,388,530 of NC_091459.1, read as the reverse complement.
TATCACACTTCCGGGTCCACAGTCGGTAGGGGGGACATGGGGAAGGGGGCCATTCACTTAAAAAACACACATTACAATGTTGTATAACTTTGTAATATGTGTTATTTAGTGACAAAAAAAAGGTTTTACACAGTACAACCCCTTTAAAGGGGATATTCAGTTATGTAAAATACATGTTGAATTATTCCCCCTCCTGGAGACTAACAATTTATTCCATACATGTTTTCACCTATTCAGTCTCCTTCTCCCTGTATTGAGCTGCTGCTTTTGCTGAAGACACAAAAAACTGTACGTAAGCTATTCTCTCAATCTCCCCCCACCCTTCTCGGCGCAGTTTCCATGCTGTTAGCAGTGTAATCCTTGGTTCACAGCACCGTTAGGAGCACCACCCTGCCCCCTTAGGGCTGATCTGGCCCACCCGCTCCTCTATTGATTATCATTAGAAGGAGTGTGCAGGCTTGGCGCTATGGTGCTCCTAACAGTGCTTCGGACCAACGATTAGACTGCTAACAGCATAGGAATGGCTTGGAGAAGGAAGGTACATAGGTAAATACCTTCCTCCTCTGCACCCCTTGCACAATAGGGAGCTATCAGCAGGTTAGATTTGTGCAACCTGCTGATAGTTCCCCTTTAAAATCTCTGTACTTTCTACGTATATTATCCTCATTTGAAGTGTTGTTGTTTTTTCAGTTACGAGGGTATCTGTTAGTCTTGGCCTCTTTTTTTCTCAGTGAACGGGAATTTCAGGACTTCTGGGTCACGTATTGAATTTGTATACATGTTTCTTGGGGGGTAACCTGAACTCTTCTTAAGGGTTTCTCGCACATAAATCCACAGTGATACTGATTGTTATCAATCCCATGTATGTGTATTCTCACTGCGTGTTTGGTGCGATTTTTACATGCGAGTTTTGATTTTCCCATGATTTTCACAGGCGAGTTCAACACCACAGAAAACGCAGCTACTTTCATGCGAGTTTGATGCGACTTTTGTGCAAGAAATAAGCAGCGATATGGTACGCACCCCAAAATATTTTTTTTGTTTGCCATATTTGAATTTTTTTTTAGTATTCAGTAATTGACCTTTGTTTCACGTTTTCATAGAAATCTGACTGGAACATTGGTAAGTCTATGTCTGTGTCATGACATTCTGAAACAGATATTGCACTTTGTAGTTTGATGCCTGAAATACCAGTCTTGATATGGGCTGTCAAAGGGACCTAAGCTTAAGAACAACCAGATTTATCTGTTAGAATAATTCTCTTTGTCCTTCGTTTGTTAATCCAGTAGATATTGATAGATTTGCAGATAATACACTTGTGACAAAATTGAAATATCTAGCTGATGGGGTGATACTACTGATGGTTTTAGATGTCATATATGAAACTGTGATTACTGTTCTGGTATCTGTTGATGCATATGGAACAAAGGGTCCACAAGCCAATCTTGACTGTTGTTAGTTCCATGTCTACTACTTCATGGAACAACAAATGGTGCAAGTGGGTATCACATCAGGCCATAAAAGTCATCCATCCTCTTGGTAGGTGTAGGTATCTGCTCCAAAATGTAGGGGATATCTGTGATACTTATCATAGAGTTCCCCATCTTGCACATTTTGCACCAACTGCTCCGGATTGTGAGAAAAGTCGCTCACAATAGTTTGGAAAAGTATTTGGCTGGGACAGCAGACACATTCATAGAAGAGAAAATAGTATTTAGTCCTCCAGACCACAACAAGTCCCAACCTTTAGATATATCAGTTTTAATTGATAAAGATACCGTAAACTTAATAGATATATAAAATATATAGGCTATAAACACATTAAAAGGTCAATAGAAAATGATTGGTTTGTGCAACAGATATATACAGAAATAAAAATGAGAGTATATATACAAAAAATACAAAAAAGAGGATTTAAAATTATCAGTATAATACCGCTGGGTATTTGGCCAACGTTGTTTTGAGCGCTAGTTCAACTGTGTCAAACGTAAGTTCGAAAGGTGTCAATTGTAGCCACAGATGGGAGATGAAATAGAAAGGTCACAGTTATAGGACTTGTAGTCCCACTGTTTGATATATGTCTTACCGCTCCCGATGTTTTGGTGTAGCGGGATACCCAGTCTCTGGCAAAACAGTTCGCATAAATCAGTTTGCTTATATTATGACGATACAGTGTGTACAGAATGGCGCCTGTGACGCCGCTCACCCGTCCGAGTAGGTAGCTGCTGTCGTGGCTCTCTCCCTCCTGTGGAGGCTCTTTGGTGCGGTCCCTGGACCTGACCTGGAGAGGCTCTTGCGGTGCGACCTCGTGGTATCGGCGTCCGCGCGCTGTTCTGTATCACGGCTTCAGTCTGTGTTCCGGCCTCGTTCTCACTCTCACCTCGGATGTCTCCGTCTAGGGTGAGATGCTGATGGAGATGATGCGTGGTTTGCCGTAAATCGATCGGGTGGAAAAGGATGATGGGGGGCCCCCCGTAGCGGTATAACTTGTGATGATAAAAAATTCTTAAAGAGATGATTTATATGTTATGCCAAACGCGTTTCAAGGTTGTATTAATTAACCCCTTCGTCAGTGGCGGTGGTGAACAATAACAATGATGGCAATATTGAAATATGAAATATTGCCATCATTGTTATTGTTCACCACCGCCACTGACGAAGGGGTTAATTAATACAACCTTGAAACGCGTTTGGCATAACATATAAATCATCTCTTTAAGAATTTTTTATCATCACAAGTTATACCGCTACGGGGGGCCCCCCATCATCCTTTTCCACCCGATCGATTTACGGCAAACCACGCATCATCTCCATCAGCATCTCACCCTAGACGGAGACATCCGAGGTGAGAGTGAGAACGAGGCCGGAACACAGACTGAAGCCGTGATACAGAACAGCGCGCGGACGCCGATACCACGAGGTCGCACCGCAAGAGCCTCTCCAGGTCAGGTCCAGGGACCGCACCAAAGAGCCTCCACAGGAGGGAGAGAGCCACGACAGCAGCTACCTACTCGGACGGGTGAGCGGCGTCACAGGCGCCATTCTGTACACACTGTATCGTCATAATATAAGCAAACTGATTTATGCGAACTGTTTTGCCAGAGACTGGGTATCCCGCTACACCAAAACATCGGGAGCGGTAAGACATATATCAAACAGTGGGACTACAAGTCCTATAACTGTGACCTTTCTATTTCATCTCCCATCTGTGGCTACAATTGACACCTTTCGAACTTACGTTTGACACAGTTGAACTAGCGCTCAAAACAACGTTGGCCAAATACCCAGCGGTATTATACTGATAATTTTAAATCCTCTTTTTTGTATTTTTTGTATATATACTCTCATTTTTATTTCTGTATATATCTGTTGCACAAACCAATCATTTTCTATTGACCTTTTAATGTGTTTATAGCCTATATATTTTATATATCTATTAAGTTTACGGTATCTTTATCAATTAAAACTGATATATCTAAAGGTTGGGACTTGTTGTGGTCTGGAGGACTAAATACTATTTTCTCTACATTTATTCTTTTAGCCCATGTCTAGGTAAGGGCATTTTTAGGCACACCTCGACCCAATTAGTGACTGTAACCGTGAGCTGCACCTGTGCATATTATCTCTTACATTCATAGAAGAATGACATTCAGACGATTCAAAGTTTTAGACGTAACATACATACATAAGATCACTTAGAGGTACAAACTTGACAAAGGATTAAAGGACACCCTTGGTGTGTGAGCTGTGATGGGCTAAGTTTTGTTTATTCTATTGTAAGGGTAAAAAGGGAACATGTTGCGCGGTGGTCTGGGGTCTAAATACTGAGGTGAATTTATCTTCAAACATCTTTCCCCTTAATGTGTATCAGTAGGAGCCATGCAGTGTCAGATCATCAGACTAACCCTGAACCTGAGCAAGACCTGAGCCCACCACGAGGCAGGTGGGATGACATACGTTATGTGCGTCTGCACTGCGTCAGAGGTGGCCCCGCTGATTTGCACTGGAGATTGCTGCGTGGGAGAATAGTGGCCTCCACTCTACCCTTCTTACACTCTCTTACCCTTACTTCCTGTTACACAACCCTATATAGGCTAGGGGTTCTTCCTGTCTAGGTAGTAGTTAGTTCCAGTTCAAGTGTATGAGAGACAGACTCAAAAGCCTAGAGTTCCTGCTGTAGTGACTAAGCGGGCCTAGCTTAGGCCAGAGCCCTTGACAGGGCCTACACCTTTTTCTTTATAATAAACTAACAGCTAATATGCAGTGCTAATCTCCTAAGAGTAGGACCAATACTTGCCTATGCCGTGGATTCTTCAGTCAGGACAGTCACCCCCTAAGCAAATTCAGAGGGACTGATCCCCAGTAAGGCAAAGATGCTAAGAGCCGAAGCACCTCACTGACACATGCTCATCTGCTTGGGGAAATCTTTAGTGGGAGCTTGACCTAAAGACAGGGACCTAGGACTTGTATTCTCACATGGCAGTCTCTGAACTTGTGTGGGCAGAAGGTGTATATATACATATATATATATATATATATATATATATATATATATATATATATATATATGTTCTTCTTTTTTGCCTAATAACTGTTTAGTTATTAGGCAAATATTACATTTGTATACTCCTTACTCTTTTTGTTTTTTGGGAGGTTAACTTGAACTCTTCGATGCTTCTTCTTAATATACGTTTCCATTTACCTTATTTTTTGAGTTTTTTATTATTCGCTATTTGACCTTTTTGTTTCCCAACACGTTTTCATAGAAATTTGACTGGAAAATTGGTAATTCTATGTCCGTGTCATGACATTCTAAAACAGACATTGCACTTTGTAGTTTGACGCCTGAAAGAACAGTCTTGATATGGGCTGTCAAAGGGACCTAAGCTTGAGAACAACAAGATTTGTCTGTTAGAATAATTCTCTTTGTCCTTTGTTTGTTAATCCAGTAGGCATCAATGGATTTGCAGATAATACACGTGACAAAATTGAAATATCTAGCTGATGGGGTGATACTACTCATGGTTTTAGATGTCATAAATAAAAATCTGTGGTTACTGTTCTGGTATCTGTTGATGCATATGGAACAAAGCGTCAAGAAGCCAAACTTGACTGTTGTCAGCTCTATGTCTACTACTTCATGGAACAACAAATGGTGCAAGTGGGTATCGCATCAGGCCATAAGGTCATCCATTCTCTTGGTAGGTGTAGGCATCAGTTTCAAAATGTAGGGGATATCTGTGATACTTATAGAGTTCCCCATCTTCCCCATGTTGCAGCATCTCCTCCAGATTGTGAGAAAATTGACCAGTTTGTGTAAGACAAGTCACTCACTATTGTTTGGAAAAGCATTAAGTCTATTTCGTTTGACTGGTCCAACAGACACACACAAGGTGGAATGACATTCAGAGGATTCAAGGTTTTAGACACAACACACACACACACATTTAAAGGGGTACTGATAAAAAAAACAATGAATCGTAAACATAGTTTTTACACTTATCACCCTTCCTGAGTCTGTCTCCGTTTGAATTTCCCACTATTTGCAGATCCCTGAAGCTCCAGTTGGTGTCTTCATTTTTTCTTCACTTCCTGGTTTGGGCTTTCCCATGATGCGCTTTGTCTCCTGTGATGTCTAACTGACTCTGTAAAACTGTTAGATGGCAAACATCTTGCTCAGCCAATCAGGGCTGAGCAACTTGAGTCATCTGACAATAGGAGGCTGGCTTAACAGGGCTTAGACCCGCCTCCCTCTTGATGATGTCATTGTCACAATATGGCCTCCCCAGAGCAGCCTGGGGTCAACAGTCACAAGGTAAGAATGAGTTTATTTTACTTCCTGGTGGGGGGTTGAGGGTGGAAAAGATAGGGAAGGGGGCAGATAGGTGATTAAAAAAGTGATATAACTTTGTACTGTGTTTTAATTACTGGAAAAAAGATTTTCACTGGAGTACCCTTTTAATGATTATTTATTACCAATAAAATAAATCTGTAAAATTGGCTTTGACTTGAAATTTTCTTTGAATAGTAATACATAAGCCGGTTGATTCTTAAAGCGGCACTATCAGCAGTTTCTTCCCAGAGAACCTGCTGACATTCTGCAGTAGCCGAGTCCCTCAGTAGTATATGGCCATTAGTTTCACCCTTCTCCTCCCCCGCATTGTTTGTAAAATCGCTCAATGCTCTTATACAAATTACTCGCTTAAGAGCATTTAGGGCGTTGCTCGGGGCCCGAGAGCATCGCCGCACCTTGCCCCCTCCTGTCTTGCCCACTATGCATATTCATATATGCACAGTGGGCTCTATTCCTCAAGACGAAAGTATATCTTATACGTACGTTCTGAGGGACCTCCGGGAGGATCGGCGGTGGCCCGGGGGGTTCACGCATGCGCAGGAAGCAGCCCGTCTCTGACGGGACTGCTTCCCTGCACAGCCGCCATGTATAGAGCTGATTATGCAGTTCTGAATATGCATAGTGGGCTGGACGGAAGGAGGGGGTCTGGGCGGGTTGCGAAGATGCTCTCCGGCCCCAACCAACACCCTAAATGCTCTTATGCAACTAATTTGCTCCCCTGGTCCCGCGTGCTCTAGCCAATCACAAGCCGGGACCGCTGTGGCCTGTGATTGGCTGAGTGGCCTGTCAGCAGACAGGCCGCTCTGAAGCTAGAGCACAGGACCTGAGGAAAAACGGACCACAGCAGTAGCCCTGGAGCGTGGATAGGTAAAGTATACCGTTTAAGCAAGTGCTGCAAGGGCATCAGTAATGATGTCCTTGCAGCCCTTGTAAAACGATTATTGGGCCGTGTAATAGGCCCAGTAAATAAGCGCCAATCTAGCAGATCGGCACTCGTTTACAGTTGTTATCGGGCCCCTATCGGCCCGTCTAATAGTACCCTAGCCCTAAAACTGAGCAAGACCTGATCCCACTACGAGGCAGGTGGGACAACATACGTTATGTGCGCTTGTACTGCATCAGAGGTGGCCTGGCTGCTCTGCACTGGAGATTGCTGCATGAGAGAATAGTGGCCTCCACTCTACCCTTCTTACACTCTCTTACCCTTACTTCCTGTTACATAACCCTGTATAGGCTAGGGGTTCTTCCTGTCTAGGTAGAAGTTAGTTCCAGTTCAAGTGTATGAGAGACAGACTGCCTAGAGTTCCTGCTGTAGTGACTAAGCGGGCCTAGCTTAGGCCAGAGCCCTTGACAGGAACTACACCTTTTACTTTATGATACACTAACAGCTAGTATGCAGTGCTAATCTCCTGAAGTGGGGTAACTGGAAGAGTAGGACCAACCCTTGCCTATGCCGTGGATTCTTCAGTCAGGACAGTTACCCCCTAAGGATAATAATAATAATCATAATAACAATAATTTTATTTATATAGTGCAGCACTTTACAATTCTGGGGGTACATACATAATGTAAACTCAGACATTAAAGAGATCTACAAATAATTATCTATACATGAGGAGTGAGGGCCCTGCTTGCATGCATGAGCTTACAGACTATTAGGAGGGGGTGCGAGACAAAATGGCAGAGGGGCAAAGTGCTTCCTTTTTAGCATGGTCCGGCCATCTTTATAAATAAGGCAGTGCAGTTAAAGGTGGGTAAAGCAGTCACCAACCAATGCCTGCCTGCACAGGTCTAAGTGCTTAACTGCCTGGTGTATGTATTTGGGGGGGGGGGGGGGCAATTTAGGGAACCTGGTAAGCTTGTTTGAACAGATGAGTTTTGAGGTCAAGTTTGAAGCTTTGTGTATTGGAGGTGAGTCTGTCAGTCTTGGGTAATGTATTCCATAGAACTGGTGCAGCACAGGTGAAGTCCTGGAGACGGGAGTGAGAGGTGCGGATTAAGGTGGTTGTTAGTCTTAAGTCGTTAGAGGATGGTAAGGCACGGGTAGGGCGGTAGACAGAGATGAGGGAGGAGATGTATGGAGGTGCAGCACTGTGGGGAGTCTTGTGGGTGAGCAGGAGGTGTTTATATTGAATCCTGGGTTTAATAGGGAGCCAATGTAATGACTGGCACAGGGGGGAGGCATCGGTATAGCGGCTGGACATGGAGATGAGCCTGGCGGCTGTATTGAGAATGGACTGGAGGGAGGAGAGTTTTGAGGAAGGAAGGCCGATTAGTAGGGAATTGCAGTAGTCAAGACGGGAATGAATAAGAGCAACAATAAGAGTTTGAGCAGATTCAACAGTAAGTGAGGGACGGATTTTAGAGATGTTTTTTTAGATGCAGATTACAGGAACGTGAAAGAGATTTAATATGAGGAGTGAAGGACAGATCTGACAACTATAACCCCCAGGCAGCGGGCTTCCTGAGTAGGGGTTATGGTTGCACCACAGACAGAGATGAAGATGTCAGGTGAGGGGCGGTTAGCAGAGGGAGGGAATACAAGCAGCTCAGTCTTAGCAAGATTGAGTTTTAGGAATAGGGAGGATATAACGTTAGAGACGGCAGACAGACAGTTACTGGTGTTCTGTAGAAGAGCGGGGGTTATATCATGGGAGGAGGTATACAGCTGGGTATCGTCAGCATAGAGATGGTGTATAGCTGGTGTGATATCACGGGAGGAGGTATACAGCTGGGGGTGATATCACGGGAGGAGGTATAGAGCTGGGTATCATCAGCATAGAGATGGTACTGAAAACCAAACTTACTGATAATTTGTCCGATGGGTAAAGTGTAAAGTGAGAAAAGGAGAGGACCCAGGACTGATCCCTGAGGAACCCCGACTGTAACCAGCAAATGATACGCTAAAGGAGCGGTCAGAGAGATAGGAGGAAAACCAGGAAAGAGCAGAGTCCTTGAGGTCGATAGAGCGGAGCGTGGAGAGGAGGAGCTGGTGGTCTACAGTGTCAAAAGCTGCAGATAGATCCAGGAGAATGAGCAGAGAATGGCTGCCTTTAGATTTGGCGGTGAGGAGATCGTTAGAGACTTTAGTAAGGGCAGTTTCGGTAGAGTAGTGAGGACGGAAACCAGACCGAAGGGGGTCAAGGAGAGAGTTGTCAGAGAGGTAGCGGGTTAGGCGGGAATAGACCAGATGTTCCAAGAGTTTGGAGATAAAAGGAAGATTAGAGACAGGTCGATAGTTGACAGCACAGGAGGGGTCTAGGGAGGTTTTTTTCAGTAAGGGAGTGATAATGGAATGTTTGAAAGCCGAGGGGAAGATGCCAGAGAAGAGGGAGAGGTTAAAGATTTTAGTAAGGTAAGTAGTCACAACAGGAGAGAGAGACTGGACAAGGTGTGAGGGAATAGGGTCACTAGGGCAGGTGGTGGAATGAGCGGAGGAGAGGAGTCTGGAGACTTCCTCCTCTGTTACAGGTTCAAATACTGAGAGGGAAGAGGAGGAAATACAAGAGGGAATGTGATCAACACTACTTGGGGACTGGGAGGTGATCTCCTGACGGATGGTATCTATCTTTTCCTTGAAGTAGGATGCTAGGTCTTCAGCGCAGAGGTTAGTTACGGGTGTCTGAACTTTGGGTTTGAGGAGAGAGTTGAGGGTATCAAAGAGACGTTTTGGGTTATGGGATAGAGAAGAAATGAGAGAGGTAAAGTAAGATTGTTTAGCAGAATAAAGAGCGGAGTAGTAGCTTCTAAGCACACATTTATAATGTAGGAGGTTTGCATCAGTTTTAGACTTCCTCCACGAATGTTCAGCACACCTAGAACACCGTCTAAGGAAACGAGTTGAAGGTGTGTGCCAAGGTTGTGGTCGTCTGCGTTTTGCTGATTGAGGTGTGAGGGGTGCCATTTTATCAAGGGTTGTTTTGAGGGTGTTGTGATAGCATTTGGCAGTCAGATTGGGACAGGAGAGCGAAGAGATAGGAGGCATTGATGACTGTACAGAGTCTGTAAGTTGTTTGGTGTTGACGACATGTAAGTTTCTGTACATGACCAAGGTTGGGGTGTCAGGAGGAGAATGAGTATTAGTGATTGAAAAGGAGAGAAGATTGTGGTCCGAGAGCCCGGTAGGAGTGTTATTAAGGCGAGAAGGACATTCAGAGGGATGGATCCCCAGGAAGGCAAAGATGCTAAGAGCTGAAGCATCTTACTGACACACGCTCGTCCACTTAGGGAAATCTTTAGTCGGAGCATGACCTAAAGACAGTAACCTAGGACTTGTATTATCTCACATGGTGGTCTCCAAACTTGTGTGGGCAGAAGGTGCATATATATATATATATATATATATATATATATATATATATATAAACTTCCCAGCAGAGTACTGTTTACTTATTAGGCAATGGCTCCTATCTGGCCCCTCGCATACAAGTCCTCCCTTCTACTTTCGCCAGTCTACCTCCAAGGTCTATCTAAAATGTTAATGTATTTTTGCACTAGCACTTGTTAGCAGTTCTCTTTGTTATACTGGGTATTGCAGTGAAGTTATTCCAAGTAGAGTTCAACTCCTGTTTAAGTGCTGGACTCTCTTGCGCCGCACTTTCTACATGCATTTGCATCACACACCAGTTCTACCAAGGTCAGGTGCCCGTGTGTCCGGGGGTGGGTAGTACCTCTTCTGGTCACCATGACAAGTTGCCCAAAAACGCCAGAGCCCACAAGCTGGTGATAAATTTCCCCCAGTATATATACTGTAGATAGAGGGAGGGAGAGATATTGTATACAAGGGAGAATTACATTATTGGGGCACAAGGATGCTACATGATGAAGCACAGGGGCGGCTAACTACAAAATGGGAGTGCAAGGGGCCTGATTATAATATGGGGACACAATTTAATCATTATCTAGTGGTCATGGTATGCCAGAATTATTTGGTAACTTAATGGGAACTTCCAGGACTTCTGGGTCAAGTATTGAATTTGAATACTTTGTATACTTACTGTTTCTGTTTTTTATGGGAAGGGGGGGTGGGACTTTTTTGGGAGATAACTCCTCGGTGCTTCTTATTGAATTATGTTTCTGTTTATCGTATTCGTTGAGGTTTTTTTTTTTAGTATTTCGTAATTGACCTTTTGTTTCCCAACACGTTTTCATAGAAATCTGACTGGAAAATTGGTAATTCTATGTCTGTGTCATGACATTGTGAAACAGATATTGCACTCTGTAGTTTGATGCCTGAAATGTCTTGATATGGGCTGTCAAAGGGACCTAAGCTTGAGAACAGCCAGATTTATCTGTTAGAATAATTCTCTTTGTCCTTGTTAATCCAGTAGACATCGATGGATTTGCAGATAATACATGTGTGACAGAATTGAGATATCCAGCTGATGGGGTGATACTACTCATGGTTTTAGACATCGTATATGCAAACCTTGATAAGGCCCTCTCTTTGCCTCTCTACTCAACATGATTCATGAATGACATCTATCCATGTTCCTCTCTTCCTTTAACATTTATATTTCAGGTTTAGCATAATTTAGTTTTCGATATCAAAAGCATATCAGTAATCTGTGGTCTCTGTATGTCAGTGATGGAGAACCAGCGGCCCTCCAGCTGTTTCAAATATACTGTTTCCATTAGGTTCGGACTGTATCAGCTTTGGTGGTCTAGGTATGATGTAGTATATAGTCATTGTGTATATGGTATATATAGCATGTGGCTGTATGCTTTGACCTATTTTTGTATATTGTTGGTCTTAGTATACTGGATTTGGTCAGTAATACTATAAGGTTATGTTCACACAACGTCAAAAAAAGAGAAGAGGTGCCTGCTTTCTCTTTTTAAAAAGATTCACTTAACTTTAATGCAATGCATTGAATTCAATGGAATGACAGAGGCCCAATGCAGGGACGTAGCTAGGATTCACAGGGCCCCATAGCAAAAAAAATTAAGGGGCCCCAGGATTCTGCCACAATAGATTCCATTTTTTGGCCACATCACAGAGCATTATATATACATATATATATATATATATATATATATATATATATATATATATATATATATATATATATAAATTAAATCTATTGTGGCAGAATCCTGGCTGCAGCCACACGAGTGGCTGCTTGCTATGACAGTCCACTGTTTTTACCTATAAGGGCCCATTAGGAGCCCTTGTGGTTAAATACATAGGTGCAGGAGTGGACTACCTTCTGCTTAACCCCTTATGTACTGCAGTGTGTAAGTGACCCAAAGCTCAGAAGACAATGAGATATCTGCTAACCCCTGACCTCTGCACGGAGCTCTGCACATTTTCCTTTCCTACTTGATTGCGCAGCTGGAGAACAGAGGTCAGGGGTTATCAGTGCAGTGAAGCAGAGATCTCTGTCTTCTCCTTGTTAACCCTTTTTATGTGTTGCAGCATATAAGTAAACATTGGGTCACTTACACACTGCACTACATAAGGTGTTAAGCAGAAGGACACACGCTCTTACCATCTCCCCTGGGCCCAACTTCTGCACAGGCCCCATAGCAACTGCCTACCCTGCCTCTATAGTAGCTATGCCATTGGTCCAATGCACACAATGTATAAAATAACAGACGTTCTCTGCACTGACTTCAAAATAATGATCATGTCAATTAATTACGGACATCTATTGCAAACAGCAGATGTTATTTTTTTTGTTGTTGTTGTTTACACACAGTTTTTTCTTTCACTGTCCTTTCACTGTTTTTACTATAAAATTCAATTGACTTTTCAATTAAAAACACATCCAAAGTTGAATAATGTACCGGCAGCTGTTATTGTACTGACGTGCGGTAGGCCCGCTTCTGCCATGAGGCGGAATGAGTCTTCCGCCTCAGGTGGCAGATTTTGCGGTCTGTCAGGGGGCGGCATTATGTCCCCCCAGCTGTCATTTTTGTTAAGTATTACTTAACAAAAATGATAGCGGCTGCTCACCTGTCCCGTCGCCCGCGCTCTCCGTTGTCTCCACATCCCGTCAGGCCCAGCGACGTCACCCTGCAGCTGTCATGGACCTCCAGGCTGTGGTGAGTGCCCGGGGTCAGTGGGGGACGCGCTGGGCCGCCGGGGGGTTGTTGCGGTTTGATGCGGTGCGGGTGGCGCATCAAACCGCAACCCCCCCCGGCGGCCCCGCGTGACACTCACTACAGCCTGGAGGTCCATGACAGCTGCAGGGTGACGTTGCGGGACCTGACGGGATGTGGAGACAGCGGAGAGTGCGGGCCGGCTGCGGCGTAGGACAGGTGAGCGGCAGGTTTGCCTCAGGCGGCAGAGACCCCAGAATCGGCCCTGACGTGCAGCGAGACAGCTAAAAAATGGACGCCATTTTAAATGGAGCTGAAAAAACATTGTAGGAACATAGATAGTGCGTGACTTTAAAATCAAACAGCAAGGAGTTTCCAACGACATCCTTAATTGGATTACTTTACACGCTAGATCTTCAAGATCACTGCCTGCTATTCAGCATTTTACCAAAGAAATGGAGACATAATGTCTGATGTATGAAAAGGTGACTCATTGTTCACTGGAAAAGCGCATTAAAGCATTGTTCACCATTATTCTAACTCAATACCACAGCACTAAAAAATATTGTTAAAAAAATCAGGAGAGGTTTCTTTCACCACATACATAAAGGCTCTTTTACAGGGGCCAATTATCAGGCAAATGAGAAGTCATATAAATGCTCATTTCAGACAACTGGCCCATGCAAAAGGGCCAAAAATTGACCAACCAATGAGAAACATCCATTGTTATCAGTGTAACAGGGGATATGTGGGTGATAATTATGAGTTTAAAGGGGAACTATGAGCAGGTTAGACAAATCTAACCTGCTGATAGCTCCCTATTGGGCAGGAGATGCAGAGAATGTAGGTATATGTCCTTCCTTCCTCCTCAGCGCCATTCTGATGCAGTTAGTCGTTTGCTTCATGGTCCCGTAAGACCATTAAGAGCCCTGCTGTGCCCCCAGCAATGATTCAGCCCACTCCTGGATGGCCGGGACTGGATCGGCGCTATGGGGGTGGGCTGTGCTCCTAATGGTGTCCCAGTGCTCCTACTGGTCTTACTTGACCATGGCGCAAATGACTAACTGCACCAGAATGGCACCGAGGAGGAAAGTAAGAGACATACCATCATCCTCTGCGTCTCCTGCACAATAGGGAGCTGTCAGCAGGTTAGATTTGTCTAACCTGCTGATAGATCCCCTTTAAAGGGATTGAGTCCAACGCTCATAGAGAATGACAGGCGAGTCCAACGCGCCGTCATTCTCTATGAGCGTTGGACTCAGCCCGGCGCGCGCTCCTCAGATTCGAGCGCTCATATCTCAGTCAACCGACCACCTCCAGAAGCGGGACCCGGCGGGATCAGGTGAGTATAGGGTGCTCCAGCGGGGGGTCGGGAGCCTTTAATGACCAAGGTGAGATAGTCAGCTTCTCTTTGTAATGCAGACAGGATGTCATCTATAATGAGGTCCTCTATAATGGTTGTCTGTTATGATATACTAGAATTAATGGCTGAGTAGTTGGGTTTTCGTGTTAACCAATTTTAATAGGTAGTGATCTACTTTGGTTTAAGCTGTCTTATGTCTTTCAGGGCTAAGATCAGGTCACCCCATTGTATACTTCTATTGTAGAATGTAATACAAAGGGTGGGTCCTACAATGTCATCTTTTAGTCATTGAAGGTATATAGATGTTTCTCTCTACTATCAAAGCGTTGCAACCATATAATCCCCTGCCGCCATCTGTCCAACATAAGGTGTGTTTTGCCATCTTGGAATTTATAATTCCTCAAGGGTGTTAGCTGTAGATAATGATGGGGCTGTCACAATGGTGTTTGTATTGCGAGAGAGTGAAGTCCCTAAAGTCCCCCTGTCATTTGCAAAAACTTTTGACATTTTACATAGACATATACACTGTATGCCATAGGTTTTGTCCTCTTGGGATCCGGGTGTTCAGACCCCACTAATCATTAGAACGAGCTGTGCACTTTCTTCCATGGCTTGCTGGGATCTCCATCCAGTTGCAGGATATGGCCCCTTAGACTTTCAATGGAGCTTGTCTCCTGCAACGGAACTGGGTATTAAAGTTTTTCCAAGTGACACCTGGAATTGATGAATAGTAAGGATGGATGCATCTATTGCTTGGTCCAAAGTGGACTTGTGGCTGAGGAGGTTCCTATAGGTGAACTGTCCCATTCAGTTGGTTTTATTTTGGGGTTTTAGAAGAACCTGACAATTACTGTCATTATACATTAAGAGACTTTTATTGAAGCATGGCAACTCAAATGGTATTCCAGCTTGTTTGAAATTACCACGAAGTGTTACATTTCATCATCCATTGTGTAGTCTTATTTAAAGGGAAACTATCAGCAAGTTAGAAGTATCTAACCTGCTGATATGTCCCTATTACATATGGGGCGCTCAGCATGAAGATAAGTTTGTTACCTTCAACTTTGGTGTTGTTTCTTTGCTATTAGGAGTTTAATCCTTATGCTAATTAGGTGTTTTTTTGCACTGGAGGCGGGACTACAGTCCCTGGGGTGGATCGGTGCACTGAAGGTGGTAGTCCTGTCCCTAGTGCACCAAAATACCTAAATAACATAAAGATTAAACTCCTGATTTTTCATTTTATTGGCCCCACACAAGGGATATGTGTCCCGGTGAAAAGCATTCCCATCAGGGGGCTAACTACCACTGTAGCAGCCATAGCGGCTGCTATGGGGCCCACCACATCAGGGGGCCCCGTTGTCCATTCCTGCAATACACTGGGCCTCCTGAGCTCGGCCACCTGGTGCTGCAAATGATGACAGCTCAGGGGGTCCAGTGTATTGCAGGAATGGGTAACGGGGCCTTCTCAGCTGTAATCATTTGCAGCACCAGGTGCCCGAGCAGGCCTCCAGGGTTCTGCACATGTCCCTTTACCTGCAAGCAATCCTGACAAGCGCTTGCAGTTATGACTACACTTGACTGCTTACTGGTCAGTTGGGGGAGGGGGGGGGGGGGGAGTGGCACAATCAAAAGTTTTCTATGGGGCCCAGCCATTTCTAGTTACGCCCCTGATTCCCATCATAGCCAATGGCTGCAAAAAGATATTCCGTCCACAAATGAATTGATCAGCCAGCTTAAAAACTTACTTGACATTGATAGAGTGGAGACGGAGAGACATAAGGAAAAGAGGACATCAGTCTTCTTTAAGAAGTGGAGGACATTTATTCAAAGTCACTATTCTGCCTCAGAAATTCACCACGTAGAACGGCCAATTAGCTACACTTCCTGGTACCTGAAGGCAGACATAGCTGGCTCTCTGGGTCCACTATGACTACCTACCCGTCAACCCACTAGGGATGCACACAACATCCATACGCTAATACCTCAAGATCCTGACTAGACTCTGGTAATGCAGGAGGATTCAGTGGCGCTCTCACAGGGGAAGCATATGATTGTGTATGTAGATTGTGTTATTTCACTCTTATAACCCTCACTCATACATAGGAGGTCTCCCCCCTCCCCCTTCTCCCTCTTGTATGCCCCCCCCCTTTTTTCCCCTTATGTGTCCTAGTCCCCTTTATGTTATGTGTGATTTATACGCAGATTTTTACAATGGAGTTTCTTTCTTAGGGTCCTTGACCCTGAATCACCCATGTAGTTACTTGACAAATGTATTTCATAAAAACACAGAAAAATGCAACAGCTCACCGCAATGGCAAGATACAGACCCACTACAGGCACGAAAATAGTTAAAAGCAGCCCCCCCCAACTGCTAAAAAAAATTTCCACAAAAATAATGAGGCTCTTGGTTACCATTTACAAACGGTGTAAACTACCCCACCACGATAAGGTAGCCTCATATCGGGGCAGACCCTACATTGTACTATGACCTCTCAATGGCGTGCAATACACCTATGCTCTGGGCAAATACACCTATACCTGTAAAAATAACTATTACTATTTTCATGTCTATGGTGGGTCTGTATCTTCCCATTGCGGTGAACTGTTGCATTTTTCTGTGTTTACAATTTCAGCCATTGCAACGTGCAAACTTTGTTCAAGATGGGGGGAGTGGCTGCCTCTATCTGGTCGTGCACTCCACCCATCCCACCCAGGTGGTGTAATAATTTTGACAGGTTTAGGCTATGTTCACACTATGTAAGTCTCCGGACGTATCGCGTCCCATGAATAAGCGGCTGGAGACTTACGTAGTTTGCGTACAATGGAAAGTATACGATGTATGGCGGCACAGTTCACACTACTCAAGAACTTATGCGAGGATCGTATGTGGCGCCGTAAAAAATGAACCAGACCATTGTTTGAGGACGAAAATGCCGTAACTTACGCCCGTAGCGTAACATGCGGTCCCGTACGTAGTGGTGATTTCTTCATTTTTCAAGCTTTTTGTACCGATCCAAAAGGTTCTGTGGGGTGTCCGGGGTTGGCGAAGATTTCCAAGTAAAAGACTGCTGTCAGATCGCTACGTAGGGCGCTCGGGAAGCGTAAGTAGACTGCGGGCATAAGTTCACGCTCAGTACATAGCCGGGCGCAAGTAGTGTAAATCCCCGGCCGGAGTTTAACGCGTATATGTCCGGGCGCGAAGATATGCGGCCGGACATATACGCAGTGTGAACATAGCCATAAGACGGATCTTGCATGCCAAGAGTATAGGCGTATTGTACACCATGGAGAGATCATAGTACAGTGTAGGGTCTGCCCCGATTTGAGGCTATCTTATCGTGGTGGGTGGTTTACACTGTTTGCAAATGGTAACCAAGAGCCTCATTATTTTTGTGGGAATTTTTTTAGGGGGGGCTGCTTTTAACTATTTTCATGTCTGTAGTGGGTCTACATCTTGCCATTGCAGTGAGCTGTTGCATTTTTCTGTGTTTTTGTGTTTACAATTTTAGCCATAGCTATGCCTAGTGTGAATGGTGTTCTAGGAGAGCTGACCAAACTTGTCTTTTTTTGTGTGTTCCAGATGAAGGGAATAGCTGCCTTTACTTGGATGTGCACTCCACCCATCCCACCCAGGTGGTGCAATTATGTTTGCAAGTATAAGACGGATTTTGCATGCCCAGAGTAGAGGCGTATTACACGCCATGGAGAGGCCATAGTACAGTGTAGGGCCTGTCAAACTGCTCATTCCTGACAGGTTGTTTCTCTCCTCTCACTGCCTGCTTACTCAACCCCCCCCCCCCCCCCCCTTGGGCCTTGCCCTCTCTATAGACCATAATGGATGCAGAAAATGCTACAGATAAAGTAGCTTTTTGTTTGAGTACAGAAGGAAATAAATAAATAATGAAACCTATTACAGAGTACATTTTTAAATCGCTTGTACTATCCTGATCCATATACAATTTCCAATAATCGAGTCAATGCGATTAATTACTACAATGCTGGCGTCCAATTAAAGTGGGAGGGGGCTTGTAAAGAGAAAGTTACAGTCATCCATCCAAATTAAAGTGTCAATGAATGATCATGTGCTCCCTCCCTAGGAAAGGCTCGGAGATAGAAGCAATGACAAGTGGGTGGAATTAATGCTAAGATCTGCTCTTCTTTCTGCCAACCTGTTATTTCTTTTATTTTTTAAAAAGGGCAATGAGTTGTTTCCAGAAATAGAAACTAGACAACACCTCTAAATGAAAGAAATGTGGGTGGTAGATCAAACCTATGAATAAAGATGATGGAACTGTTTACAGCAATGAGAGAAATTGGGTGAAATCACTTCTGGGGCTTGGGCGGGGGGGGGGCAGGGGCGGGGGGATGCCCAAATGGAGGGCTTCCCTATTATTATGTGTACAGTTGTATATAGAGAGGTAAAATATTCATGACGTGGTTAATCCTTATACTCATAAACACATATGACGGCACATTACAATGGTGAACATAGGGCGGATTATACTGGGCAACAGGTGGCTGATTCTTTCTCCCTTGTAAAACGCAGCTGGTTGCCAAAGACATCCAGTAATTACCTGCGAGAACAGATACATATAGTAATAGTCTCCAATGTTATAAAGGATATGTCTTCTTTTCTGACTGTTTTAATAAATACTTGTATTTAACATACATTCTTGAGCATTGTGTTCTTTGTCTTGCACAATAAACGGGGATAAATTGGCAACTGGGTGTTACCAATCCCCTTGGGGCATGTTCTGAAGCTGGCATAGTCCAATCTTTGCTTACAGTACTAGGCTATGTTCACACTACGTAAAAGCTGATGGCAACAACGGCCATTCTTTGTACGGGGATCCCGACCGGAGCATATACACATTGTATGCGCTCCGGCCGGGATCCCATTCGGCGCCGCAAAGAAGTGACATGTCAGTTTTCTGCGGCCGCAACCCATGTCAGTTTACACAATGAATCGTGCAGCTGCGGCCGCTTGCTTCATTGTTGGCTATGGGAAGTTCTGATGCAGGCGCGTGCTGATGCGCCCGCATCAGAACTCTGTGGCCGGAATGATCTTTGCAGAGACCAGCTGTTCCGTGACCCAGCCGAGTCACAGAACGGCCGGTCTCTTACGCAGTGTGCACATAGTCCTAGACTGTGTAGAGACACACCCCTTTGATAAGGGGAATGGTAACACCCAGTTGTTAATACAGTTATAATACATTACTTGCCGAGATAATAGAGGAAAAGACCTATATAATAAGTAATGTTCCAGAATTTAAAGGAAATGCTGCATTAGTATGTCAGTAAATCTTGTAGCTTTAAAGACTGTCCTAAAATTAGACATTTTCAGTAAATTTGGCCCCTTTTTCTCTGCTTTCTGCAGTGTCCTACTGGGATCTCTGTGAGGCATGGGGTTGGGTGTCGTCTGACACGTCTAGTGTTTTCTTCTTTTGTTACCTGTTGTGTTCTGCATTGATTTAAACAATTTCATAACATACTTTTAATCTGTTTAAAATGTTAAAAACTATAATGTGCCAGAAGTGGTTGTGAAAAGTAAGGGGTTAAAACACATACAACATGTCCTGTTTAGAGATGAGCGAACCGGGTTCGGGTTCAAGTCGATCCGAACCCGAATGATCGGTATTTGATTAGTGGAGGCTGCTGAACTTGGATAAAGCTCTAAGGTTGTCTGGAAAATGTGGATGCAGCCAATGACTGTATCCATGTTTTCCACATAGCCTTAGGGCTTTATCCAAGTTCAGCAGCCACCGCTAATCAAATGCCGAAAGTTCGGGTTCGGATGGACTCGAGCATGCTCCAGGTTCGCTCATCTCTACTCCTGTTCCAGCCTCTCCTCTAAAAGGGATAGGAAGTTTAGTTAGTAGTTGAGTGTGAAGGAGAGGGGTGCTGTACCGACCTCTCTCCCAGCTGAAGTGTAGGACAGGTGGGGTAACACCAGCTCACATTAAGACTACAATCCAGGACACCAATGCAACCTATACAAAGTGCTGGGCTACAGGATCGGTAACTTTGTTTCATCCCATCTATTAAGAGACTTGTTTTATGTGTATGAAGTCTAGGAGAGACTTATAGGAGTGCAATGGTATCATTTTTGATTTTTTTTACCAGTACAACCTAGTTCCTATCTGAAGGCAGGAATGGGAGGGAGAAGGAGATTTCCAGGCTTTTGAGAATAAGTTACACAAAGGCCCCACAGGACTAGGACCAAGATGGGTTTATGGCCACAAATACACAGAATCTGCACCCTTTGGTTGGGAACTGCAGTACTGGTTAGACAAATGGATATATACTTCCCACCTCTGAACTCAGCCACGATCACATATTTACTGTAAGGCCATGTTTACATGGTATAAGACTCCGGCCATTCTGTGACCCGGCCGAGTCTTATACCACAGATGGTCACAGAATGGCCGGTGTCAGAGAACATCATCCCGGCCGGCAATGCAGTACGGGACGGATGATCTTCACTTTTGATAAATTGGGATGCAGACGCATCCATGCGCGCCTGCATCCCAATTCACCGCTGCACACAATGGAGCGTGCGACTGGAGCCGCACGCTCCATTGTGTGAATTGACGGGTTTGTCTGTGGCCGCTATTCAATGAATAGTGGCCACAGAAAACTGCAGCATTATAGGTAAAGTATTAATCACGTCCGTGTTGCTAATCGGCAACAACGGGCGTAATTAATACTTTACCTACGTTGTGTGAACATAGCCCAAGGTTGTGAGCCGGGCAGCTACAGCCTCCCTTGGGAAGAAAGAAAAAAAAAGTCTAGAATAAAAAAGACAAGCTCTAGGTACCCTGAGAACACTGACACAATGTGTTACCCTACCTTTGCCTAAACTATACCTGTTTTATTGTTCAAGATCTTTACCTCTGTAGGTGAATCTGGTGATATTCACTAAAAGAAACCTTCAAAACACCATAGAGTCTATGACTAAGGGTTTGGTTAAACCCAGAAGTTCTTGAAAAGGTCCTGTATAGAACCAAGAACCTTGCTTGTTGGATGTGGAATCTTCTTTTGTATACAAGTCCGTGTATAGGTGGATCGCAATAACATTAAAGGGGTTATCCAGCACTACAAATACATGGCCACTTTTGCCCTGCTCTTGTCTACAGACTGGGTGGCATTTGAAACTCAGTTCCATTGAAGTAAATGGAACTTAATTGCAAACCACACCTGAGCTGGAAAGAAGAGCGGGGGGAAAGTGGCCATGTTTTTGTAGCGCTGGATAACCCCTTTAATGGTCAACTGTTTCCTCTGCATTCTGCCAAAAAACATCAACCTGTTTTCCTGCACAAGGACTGCACGTTTCATACATAACAGAGGTACCATCTGCACTCTCTTAGGACTTCTGCATTTCTGCTTCAACTAATATAATGCTACAACAGGAGCCTTCTCCACGTCATACAACCCCTTTAAATATTCAACAAAGTTCTAAATCAAACCTTCTGGACATCCAGTATACAGTAAATAACAGGAGACACAGCCATTAATATGCAGTTATTATATTTCCTTTAATATTTTCTTGTTCAAAGTAAATACATTTAATCTTGAAAGTCTTTCCTCATGTACACTAGATCTAACTTGCTATTTACTCAGGCATTAGCAATAGGCAATCAGCTGGTGACGCATGACATCAGCACAAAAAGAGGGCAGCTCCTATGCTTCTTCTTAAAGGGGTTGTTGTTGCGGCTGCCTAAAAATAAAATAAAAATAAACAAATACTCACCTGCCCTGACACATCCATCCCACAGTGTCTGGTCCCAGCTGAGTTAGGCCTCCCTGTGTATTCCTACATGGTAGTTGAGCCATGTGTTTGTCCCCATATAGTATTTAGTCACCCATTGTGCCTCCACATAGTAGTAAGGTCCTCTTAGTGCCCCTCATTGTAATTGCCTCTTATGCCTCCATATAATAGTTAGGTCCCAGTTGTCCCTCCTATAATGGCTAGGCCTCCTTTGTACCCCTATACAAGACCTATGCCCCTTTTGTGCCCTTATATTGTAGTTATGCTCCTCTGTGCCCTTCAGTCCTCTCTCTGCAACTCTGTAGGCCCTGTCCTCTCTCTGCAACTCTGTAGGCCCTGTCCTCTCTCTGCAACTCTGTAGGCCCTGTCCTCTCTCTGCAACTCTGTAGGCCCTGTCCTCTCTCTGCTCCTTGCACAAGTAGCATGGTACTGTGATGTTGACTGCACTGGAAAGGGTAAGTTCCTAGATACGTTCCCTGAAGTGACAGAGCAAGAAGCCTTTGTATCTCTTTTCCATTGACTTGTACTACCAAATTGTTGGTGTTTATGGATGCACATACGCTGTAGGCTGTGCTTACCTGGGGATTGTTACACCCCCCGCTGCTTGCAGGATGGGTGGCAATCACAATGTGGCTATTACTCCCCTGGTGCCTGCATAGTGTCAAAGGGCAAGGATAGTTGTTATCATCTGCTCCTCTTACTATTGACCACACATGCTGCCACCAATATACTGTATTAACAATTTATACAAGTCTCATTGAGTAATTTATTCAGAGAACTGATCCTTGATGAATGGCTAGGAGTCCAATTTTACATGTTCAACCAGAGGTGAGTTGATCGCTCTTTTACTATTCATGGTTCTCTAATGGCCTACTTTTTAGATATATTCAACAATTAGCTTCTATGACAGTACCTGAAAGATTAAGAGTAAAAAAAAAAAAATCATTTGAGAGGAAAGAAAATGGGACTGCAGTTGAAGAGTTGTTCACATGTATATTCATGGACCACCTGCTGTACGGGACACTACAGCACAAATCTATTCAAGGGAATGGGACCAGCTGTAGTTTCCTGCTCAGCTGCAGGAGAAATATATGAAAGGACCACAGCTCTGAAACGGCACTGAGTACCCTGCCCCAACCTCTGATTGGCTGAGCCAGCACTTCCTTGTGCCATGACAAGTTGTGGACAGCAGGGGTCAGTCACAGTTGGAACAGCAGTGGAAGGGGATCATGGTGGGCGAATACAGTTTTTTTTCTCCTTTGGCCTGGTTCAGTCATTTGTAGATTTAGTCACTGTTTTGTGTATACAACCACTGTGCGACTTACATATGTGTGTTTGCTTATCTTGCATACCATGCAATAGTGGCACAAAAGATGATGAGCTTTAAAAATGACATGCTTTCACAATATATGTGTCTATATGTGGCCACATAGTGGTTGGGCACAGAGGTACCGTATTTTCCCACGTGTAAGGCGACTGGGCATATAAGATGACCCTTTTCAAGTTAAGATATAGAGTTTGGCATATATGCGCCATATCAGACTACCCCTCTTCCAACGCACACCAAATAAAAAGTAATAAAAAGCATCAGACAGCTGCGAGATCTGAGAGACAGAGAAGAAGGTACAGTAAGGGTATGTGAACAGTACGGAATCCTGGCGGATCATCAGCCATGGATTTCGCAGCTCGCCCCGCACGCATCTCTGCTGGTCCCATAGGCTTCATTCTATGGTTTGCCAGCTTCCGTCGAGGGATGCAGCCGTATTTGAGCTCCCCTACCCACCGTATGCGCTGACCACAAATTCTCCAGTCCGGTTCTGAAGTTTTTCGGCACCCACCCTATTAGACGATTCCTGACTTTTCAGAATATTTTAAAAAGTTAGTCTTATACACAGGAAAATACTGTATTTTGGTATCTTCCATTTCCCAATGCCAATAACTTCTAAAAAATTCTAAAGAGGAAGTATTGACTGCTGTCTTTGCTGCAAATCTGACCTACAGTAAGACCTTGTTCACACTTGTGTTTCTTGGTGGCCGCATTCTTTGCCGGCGGCACCTGCTGGGTTTGGCGGGGCCCTTGGTGTTTGGTCCTGTGACAGTGGGGTTGCAGGGCCATTCCATGGCCTCCCATCCCTGCTTGCACTCGCTTTGCGGGGTTAGCGGTCGCTGCTGACACAGTGTTGATTTGGTGTAGGATGTTAGCCAATAGACCGGCACGTGGTACATGGGGCAATATGGTTTGATCAAATTATACCAACATCCTACTACACAACATCTCTAGGACACCAGAAGAACCAGGACCAACAGGAATAATGACAGAGACCACTATTCACCTGGGTGATGGTAACTGAACTATCCTTATTGTAACTGTGACGGAGAATGGCTTAGAGGGGTGTCTTTGGCACTGCTTTGTTCCTTTCACGTGTTGGCATGGTGGTGATGCACATGAAACATCAAGGCCATTGTGCCCATATGCCTGTACAGCCCTGGCTCATTTACTAGTTACACAACCTGTACATGGCCACAGATGAGATAAATAAAAAGCCACATTGAGAATGTATGCCCAAGGCAGCAGTACTCCCTGTTGGCGCTCTTCGCACATCACAAGCCAAACAAACAAAACAATGACATCACTCCTGAACTGCACGCGTGACAAAAATCTATTGTTGTCTGTACTAATAGACATTTTCTCCTTCCCTTTTCTTTCACCTTTGTGCGTTCCTCCACAAAGCCTTGTTGCCACCTTCCTCTGTTTAAAGGGGTGCTCCAGTAAAAATCTTTTTCTTTCAAATCAACTGGTTTCATAAAGTTATACAGATTTGTAGTTTACTTCTCTTGAAAAATCTCAGATCTTTCCATACTTAATAGCTGCTGCATGTCCTGTAGGAAGTGGTGTATTCTTTCCAGTCTGGCACAGTGCTCTCTGCTGCCACCTCTGTCTATGTCAGAAACTGTCCAGAGCAGCAGCAAATCCCTATAGAAAACCTCCCTGCTCTGGACAGTTCCTGACATGGACAGAGGTGGCAGCAGAGAGCACTGTGTCAGAGTGGAAAGAATACACCACTTCCTGCAGGACATACAGCAGCTGATAAGTATGGAAAGACTTGATATTTTTAAATAGAAGTAAATTACAAATCTATATAACTTTCTCAAACCAGTTGATTTGAAAGAAAAAGATTTTTGCCGGATAACCCCCTTAACCCCTTAAGGTCAAAGCCTATTTTCATTTTTGCGCTTTTGCTTATTCCATTTTAAGTTTAAAAGTCCATAGCGCTTGCATTTTTTCACCTAGAGACGTATATGAGCGCTTATTTTTTGCGAAACCAATTGTACTTTGCAATGACAGGCATTATTTTCCCATAACATATGCTGCGAAACCGGAAAAAAATCATTTGCGCTGTCAAATTGAAAAAAAAAACGAATTTGTTTTGATTTCAGGGAGTTTTGCATTTACGCCGTCCGTCCTATGGTAAAACTGACTTGTTATGCATGTTCCTCAAGTCGTTCCGATTACTATGATATATAACATGTATAACTTATATTGTATCGGATGGCCTGTAAAAAATTCAAACCATTGTTAACAAATATACGTTCCTTAAAATCGCTCCATTCCCAGGCTTATAGCGCTTTTATCCTTTGGTCTGTGGGGCTGTGTGAGGTGTCAGTTTTTGCGCCATGATGTGTTCTTTCTATCGGTACCTTGATTGCGCATATACGACTTTTTGATCGTTTTTTATTACATTTTTTCTGGATTTGATGCGACCAAAAATGCGCAATTTTGCACTTTGGAATTTTTTTGCGCTGACGCCGTTTACAGTGCGAGATCAGGAATGTGATTAATTAATAGTTCGGGCGATTACGCGCGCGGCGATACTAAATATGTTTATTTATTTATTTATTAATTTATATTTATAAAATGGGAAAAGGGGGGTGATTTGGACTTTTAGGGGAGGGGATTTTTTATTAATAAAAACACTTTTTTACTTTTTTTTTTACTGTAACTAGAAGCCCCCCTGGGGGACTTGTATATAGACAGCACTGATCTCTCATAGAGATCAATGCTGTGTATATACACAGCAAAGATCGATTAGATCGGTCATAGATTACTATGGCCTACTGCAGGCCATAGCAATCTATTGCCGAGCCAGGATCAGCGTCATTCCGACGCTAAGGGCCGGCACGGGCAGAAGAACGGATCTCCCCCCCGCGATCGCATCGCGGGGGGGAGATCCGTCCCACTAGACACCAGGGACGTGAGGTCTGAAGCCTCTAAGTGCAGCTGTCAGGTTTGACAGCTGCACTTAGAGGCTTAATTAGCCGGCGCGGCAACGGGACCCGCGCCGGCTAATAGAGGCACTGCCCGGCTGCACATGTCAGCCGGGATCAGCGCCGTTCAGAGCGGGGTCCCGGCGGGACCCCGCTCTGAACACCCCGAGCGGCACCATGACGTATCAGATATGTCATGGGTCGCTAAGGGGTTAAGATATCGTGCACTTGTCCGACCTTTTGTGCTTGAAGTAGTAAGACTTCCTTGAGAGCCTATGCAATTGCATCTAATTTTGGTGACCACTAGAGATGAGCGAACCGGGTTCGGGTTCGAGTCGATCCGAACCCGAACGTTCGGTATTTGATTAGCTGGGACTGCTGAACCTGGATAAAGCCCTAAGGTTGTCTGGAAAACATGGATACAGCCAATGACTATATCCATGTTTTCCACACTTAAAAATGTCCCCGCATCTCTGGCGCTACGGAGATTTATGTAGAGGCGGACTGCCTCTACATAAATCCGTGCGCTCCGGTGCACACGGCCGAAAACCTACACCAGCTAAGGACTGGAGTAGGTTTTCGGCGTATCTTTTAGAGAAAGAAATAGTGAATCGCGCGGACTTTGAGTCCTTTCAGCCCCCTCCACACCCCCTCCCCGCCCCACCGGCGTACCCGGCGTAAAGAGCTGGTTTGCAAATATTTTATTCGCAAAGCGGCCATTTTGCAAATAAAATATTTGCTAATCAGCTCTTTACGCTGAAAAACATATATACGCCACTTGATACATGTCCCCCTATGTATTTACACTCCGGCCGGGATTCCATAGGCGGCAATATTACGTATATTTTCATATTCATCACGGTCGTTGTTGCAATTGGCAACAACGGCCGTAGTTTTACGAAAGTATACGTAGTGTGAACATAGCCTATAGCTGTATGGATGAATACCAGGATCACTGCATGCACTGCCCTACAGTTTCTAATGCTGTCTTTATACTCTCTATATAGTATATGCTACAAATGCCAATGTGAAAAATGTAGAAAACAAAAATGCTGCAAGAATTACAGCAAACTATGCTGCAAGAAGGATGAAGCAAACATTGCGCATGTAAAGCAATATCCAATGTAGAAAATGTATTATGTAATGATGGGGTTTCCTATTGAGTAATTCTATCTGGGTAACAAAACAATTGTGGTAACAGATTAGAGAACACTCCCGTGGGAGTGCCACCCCTCTCTGATGTGGGAACGACAGATAGCAACAAATTAAAAACAAATCAAAGTAACATTACTGTCAATTACTCATCACTTCTACAGCTCGCCATTGTTGATCAACAATATTTTCTTATCTGGTTGGAGTGACTGTTCAGGTACTTTACTGACCTAGTTCCCAATACCATGGAAAACCATTACAATACGTCATAATATCACAAGACTCTAATCTGGAGACTCTGTTCAGTGTTTGCATTATCTATAACAAATACATTCTAAGCTAACGCATAGAGAGAAATAGAGAGGGCGAAAGATAAATAGGTAGATAGATAGATAGGAGATAGATAGGCATAGGAGAGCAAAGGGTGCACAGAACAAACCGGCAGAAAGAAAATAGAAACCAGAAAAGAGTTTTCTCAACCTTACTCTCAAATATACCTCTAGTGCATGTCTGTATAATGTCTGCTTTACATATATCCAAGTACTATAGTGGCACCCTTGCGAGAGTGCATATGACATACGTGTTTTCCTGAGACACAAATATATATCTCTTGTGCATGTCTGTAGAATAAAACTATAAAAAAAAACTGCTATACAGATATACAAGTACTATAGTGGCACCCTTGTGAGAGTGTATATGACATACGTGATTTCCTGAGACACAAATATATATCTCTTGTGCATGTCTGTAGAATAAAACTACAAAAAAAACTGCTATACAGATATACAAGTACTAAGGTGGCACGCCTGCTAGACTGTATTACAGAAAATACTGTTCTCATCTACCAAGTGTAGAAATCATAATTTGAACATAAAGTCATGGCACAGTGGCAGCAGGAAACCTCACAAAGGGTTTTAGGCAGAGGGCAGGGCAGAGAGTTTGGCTCAAGGGGCAGAAGAGGAAGTAGCGCAGGAAGAGAGTCCAGTGGCAGGCCTGAGCTTCCTTTGTCACACCAGGGTCGTGTTCACACATCTAATTCCACAGTCCTGGAGTGTCTGGCTCACACTTCGACGTACACAAGGATGAGTAGTGAGACAGCCAGCCAGCCAGGTATCTGTGGGTACCTTGGACACGACCCTGACTTGGCACGGGCACGCAGCAATTCCCCCACGTCCTCCATCTGTCATCATCAGCAACATCCCGCTAACTTTTGAACCGCTGCCTGCAAGGGAACTGTTGGCGTCTATGAGCAGCCAACTGCTCTTTGATGACAATGAGCACGTGGCGGAAGAGACGGGACAATCAAGTGGAGGGCATAGCTGTGTCGGAGGCGATATCAGAACAGGCCCATGATAGGCCTGGCAGGAGAGCAGTAGGCAGTAGACGAGAGAGGGCTGGGCAGGAGCGTGGCTTCACTCCCTTCTTCAGCTGGTGGCCCCGTTGTCTGTCCAAAGAATGAGCACGTTCATTCTTTGGACAGTGGGTGGATTCCGCCCACTGTCCAAAGAATGGAGTGTGACACGAGCGGAGACGCACGCCTGCATCAGTCCGCCGGCGGGTGCCAGCTGCAGAATACACGAAGGGTTATCCTTCGCCATTCCGCAATGTGCACGTACCCTAAGGCTATGTTCACACTACTTGAACACCCGGCCGTTCCGTGACCCCGGCCGGGTCACAGAACGGCCGGTCTCAGCCCGGATCATCGGGTGATCAGCGTGCGCCCGCATCAGATCTTCCCATAGCCAACAGTAAAGCAAGCGGTCAGAGCCGCTTGCTTCACTGTGTGAACTGACAGGTCTTTCTGCGGCCAGAATTCAGTGAAGTACCATGAGGTACTCTCACAGAGTTTGTAGAATTTCACGCCATACTGTGATCTCTTATTGGGAAGGTACTGGCGGAAAAGACATGTCTTGGTGTTTTTTATGTTTTGGCACCCCAGAGCCTCTGCCAACCTGAAGTGGTACAGTCAAAAATGACCAAATATAACGGAGGCGTTGAAATTCACTAGGCGCTCCCTTATATCTGAGGCTTGTGGTTGCGTCAAATAGCGCAATAGGGCCACATATGGGGTATTTCTATAAACTGCAGAAACGGGACAATAATTATTGGGGTGCATTTCTCTGGTAATAGGTTTACAATTATAAAAAGATATTGGATTACAATAAAATCTCTGCACAGAAAATTTAACTTTTCAAATTTCTTAAACACATAGGGGGAGATTTATCAAAGGGTGTAAAGTTTAGACTGGTGCAAACTGCCCACAATAACCAATCACAGCTCAGCTTTCCTTTCACCAGAGCTGGAAGCTGAGCTGTAATTGATTGCTGTGGCCAGTTTGCACCAGTCTAAACTTTACACCTTTTGATAGATCTCCCTCATAGCTTTTATTTCTGTGACTCCCCTAAAGGGTTAAAAGACTTTCTGGATGTGCTTTTGCAGTGTTTGGGGGGTGCAGTTTCTGAAATGGGGTGCTTTGTGGGGCTTTCTAACATACAGTCCCCTCAAATACACTTTAAAGTGACACTGTCACCCCCTTTGTGCATTTTGACATCTCTACACAGGTGTAAAGGGTAAATTTAGCGTTTTTCATATCATACGTCATGGGGCTTGTTCAAGTAAAAAGTGTCTTTTTATCAACTGCAGATTGTATAAAGTGGGCGCGGTATTAGCGCCACTTATGCTGCGTTTACACGTAACGATTATCGTGCGAATTTGCGCGATAACGGTAGAATTGGAACGATAATCGTACGTGTAAACGCAGCGAACGATCAAACGACGCACGATAAATCTTACATCGTGATCTTTCAGCAGGTCAGCAAATCGTCGTTCATCGTACGCAAAAAATTCGCAAATCGTTCTGTGTGAACAGTCGTTCGGCGATTTAACCAATGTGTGAGATAGGCTTAAATGATCGCAGTGCGAATTTTCGTACGATATATCGTAC
This sequence comes from Dendropsophus ebraccatus, assembly GCF_027789765.1. NCBI lineage: Eukaryota > Metazoa > Chordata > Amphibia > Anura > Hylidae > Dendropsophus > Dendropsophus ebraccatus. Next base: position 128,358,139 of record NC_091459.1, on the reverse strand, counting down.
CGTCTAAACGCTGATCGTTATAAAAAAAAAAATCGTAAATCCGACATCGCTAATCGTACGATCGGGCCAATAATCGTTACGTGTAAACGCAGCATTAGCCCCGTCCACAATGGCACCGTTGGCCCCGCCCCCTTGACACCCATTGGTTGGCCAGCGTAAAGGGCGTGGGGTCTAGACCTTTCGGCCAGCCTGTTTCAATGGCCGGCAAGGGGCGGGGCCAACTGTGGCGTTGGGGGCGGGGCTAAGTAGCGCTAATACCGAGAGGCCCCGCCCACTTAACACAATCAGCAGTTGATAAAAGATGACTTTTTACTTGAACAAGCACCATGACGTATGATATAAAATAAGGTATGAAAACCGCTAAATTTACCCTTTACACCTGTGTAGAGATGTCAGAATGCAAAAAGGAGGTGACAGTTCACACTACGTAAGTTTCTGGACGTAGCGCGTTCCGTGAATAAGCGGCCGGAGATTTACGTAGTTTGCGTACAATGGAAAGTATACGATCTACGGCTGTACAGTTCACACTACGTAAGAACTTCCGCCAGGATCGTACGCAGCGCAGTAAAAAATGAACCAGACCATTGTTTGAGGACGAAAATGCCGTAACTTACGCCCGTAGCGTAACGTGCAGTCCCATACGTAGTGGTGATTTCTTCATTTTTGCACTTTTCTTTGCCGATCCAAAAGGTTCTGTGGGGTGTCCGGGGCTAGCCGAAGATTTCCAAGTAAAAGACCGCTGTCAGATCGCTACGTAGGGCGCTCGGGAAGCGTAAGTAGACTACGGGAGTAAGTTCGCGGACTGTACGTAGCCGGCCGCAACTTACGTAAATTCCCGGCCGGAGTTTAACACGTATATGTCCGGCCGCGAAAATATGCGGCCGGACATATACGTAGTATGAACATAGCCTAAGGCTATGTTCACACTGCGTACGATTCCGTCCGCAGTTCTTACGCCGCCGTACATGTGCGTCTGAAACTACAGGCGTGGGAAAAATCGACTTGCGGCCGGATGCGTACGCACTGCGAACATACGCCCGTAGTACAGTTATGCTTCCCTAGCTTGATTTGAAGCGATCTGAAGCAGGTGATTTACTTGGAAATCTTGCCCAGCCCAATAAAACTCACAGAACCTTTTGGATCGAAAAATCAAGTTCAATTTGGCTGAAATAAGTACTTCGTACGGGACCGCATGGAAATCCACGGCCGTGAGTTCGAACATTTCCGTCCTCAAACAATGGTCTTGTTCATTTTTTACAGCGCTGTATACGATCCGGTCGTAAGTTCATACGTAGTGTGAACTGTGCGGCCGTATATTGTATACTTTCAAGCGAACGCATGAACCTCAAAACTACGTGCGTATATTGGCGGTTCGCACTACGAGCGGAAATATACGTAGTGTGAACATAGCCTAAACCTGAACAGGTCCCTAAAAATATCTGATTTTGAAATTTTACTGAAAATTTGGAAATTTGCTGCTAATGTTTTAAGCTTCCTATTGTCTAAAAAAAAATGAAAGATAGTTTAACAAATGCTGCCTACATAAAGTAGACATATTGCTAATGCGATTTGATATATAATTTATGTGGCATTACCGTTTTCTGTATAAGCAGAAATGTTTCAAAGTTGGAAAAATGCATTTTTTTCTCGTTTTCACTTTTTTTTTCTTTTTTTTTTTATAAAGATTTGTTATAAGTATCGACGCAAATTTACCAGAAATATAAAGTACAATATGTCACGAGAAAACAAACTCAGAATCAGCCGGATAGGTAAAAGTATCCCCAAGTTATTAATGAATAAAGTGACACTGGTCATATTCAAAAAATTTGTCTCTGTCTCTTTTCGTGAACTGATGTTGTGTGCGGAGCCACGGTGGAAGGTGCAGAATCAACACTACTTTTCCAACACAGCTATGCTGGCCATGTATAAGTATAAGTATAAGGTTGCTCACTCGCTGAGCCATTCAGTGAGCAGACATGTACATTTAACTACAGACATCTGGAGCTGTAATTACGGGCAAGGGCAGTATATGTCCATTACTGCTCAGTGGGTAAATGTAATATGGCCGGCGGACCCCCAGCAACTTGGCCAGTGAAGGGCGATGACACCACCACCCCGTTGTCACAGCAGGGTTCCTGTGTTGCGGTCCCCCTCCACCTCCTCCATTAGGTCTAAAGCCTCCTCAACCGCCAGTGTTCCTCCCTTGTACCACTTGGGTGTAGCACGGAGGTGTTACGCTGTGCTGCACCTAGCCTGCCTGGGGGAAAGGAGACACACAGGGGAAAAGCTGCACTGCCTGCTCGAGACGGAAATTCTCTCGTGGCTGACTCCACGCCATCTGAAAGTTGGGATGGTGGTAAGTGACAATGGAAGCAACATTCTCTCCGCGCTGCGTCGAGGAGGTATGAGGCACGCCCCGTGTATGGCACATGTTTTAAACCTAATAGTTACACACTTTCTAAAGTCTACATCCCAGTTACAGACTGTGCTGTCAATGGCTCGAAAGCTGTGTAACCATTTCAGCCATTCAAGTCGCTCTTACAACATCCTACTCGACCTGCAGCGGAGGAATGGTCTTCCCAACCATCGTCTCATTTGCGAAGTAACCACGCAGTGGAACTCCACCCTCCACATGCTGGATCGGCTCTATGAGCAGAGGAAGGCCTTGATGGATTTCCTCTTGATGCAGGCGGACACGGCGACCCCCCTGTGTAACCTGGAGATCGGGCAGTGGCATCTCATGCGTGACACCCACCGCTTGCTACGACAATTTGAGGAGGCCATCTTTTTGGTCAGTGGGCAAGACACAAGACTGAGCGCCATTATACCCATGCTTCATGTACTGGAGCTGATGCTCATGCGACTCAGTGGCGAGGGGCAATAGGTCTTGCCACTGTCGCAGCCTGGGTTGCTGGAGGAAGGCTTGACGGAGGAGGAGGGAGAGGAAGTTGAGGAAGAGGAGGACCTGAACGCACAGGAACTCTTAGGGGAGACGGGTGGAGGAGAAGGAGATGAGCCTTCCTGCCAGAACAGAGGGGGTCCAGAGGAGGATATGCAGGGCTATGAGGAGGATGAGGAGGATGGAGGCAGTACCCATTGGTAGTATGCTGTGGGGACGGAGGCGGGGATTCCTTCCCACTCCCTGGTGGAAATGGCTAAGCGCATGTTGATATGCTTTCTGGCTGACCCCCGCATGCAAAGGATTCGTCAACGGGACGACTTCTGGCTGGCCACATTACTGGACCCACGGTATTGCAACAAGCTGTGTGAATTCATTCACCCTTCCCAACGGGAGGAAAAAATAAATTATTATAGAGAGGAGCTGGGTGCACAGTTAGTGGCAACCTTTGGAACACGGCGCTCTCATTCACGCCATTCCCACCAGGGCCCCACCAGCAGCGCTGCCTCCTCCACATCCTCCTCTAGTACCTTAGGTGGAATGAGCAGCGGCGCTAGTCTGAGCCCGATGTCCATGATGCACGATTTCATTCAGCCACAGGCCGGGGTAACAGGAGCACCCGCACAGCAGCAGGACATGGTGGCACACCTCAAACAGCAAGTCCAGGTGTTTTTGGACTCTACATTGCCACCTAACGTGCTGGAACCCTGGACTACTGCGAGGGAAAATTAGATGTCTGGCCACAACTCGCTGAATTTGCTTTGGACATACTCTCCTGTCCGGCCAGCAGTGTGTCATCCGAGCGAGTTTTCAGCGCAGCAGGTCATATTGTCAGTCCAAGGAGAACCAGATTTTCCTGTGATAGTGTGGAACATCTGACTTTCATCAAAATGAACGCCACATGGATAGATAAGGACTTTGTGACACCTGTTCCTGATACCACAGAGTAGGATTTGCTTGTGTTGTCACCAAGATGTAGGACCTTTTCTGCTTCTATTATGGCCTATATGTGAACTAGACCTTACTGGTAATTCCATATTGACTACTGCCCATCCTGCCCTGGCCTCCATGTTGGCTACTGCTGGGCCTTCACTGGCCTCCATGTTGACTACTGTTGCTTCTGTACTGACCTCCATGTTGACTACTGTTGCTACTGCCCTGGCCTCCATGTTAACTACTGCTGCTCCTGCCCTGGCCTCCATGGTGACTACTGCCCCTCCTGCCCTGGCCTCCATGTTGGCTACTGCTTGGCCTTCACTAGCCTCCATGTTGACTACTGATGCTCCTGCCCTGACCTCAGTGTTGACTACTGCCGCTAGTTCCCTGACCTCAGTGTTGGCTACTGCTAGGCCTTCACTGGCCTCCATGTTGACTACTGTTGCTCCTGCCCTGGCCTCTATGTTGGCTACTGTTGCTCCTGTACTGCACTCCATGTTGACTACTGCTGGGCCTGCCCTGGCCTTTATGTTGACTACTGTTGCTCCTGTACTAGCCTCCATGTTGACTACTGTTGCTCCTGTACTGGCCCTCATGTTGACTACTGTTGCTTCTGCCCTGGCCTCCAGGTTAACTAATGTTGCCCCTGCCATGGCCTCCAAGTTGACTACTGCCCATCCTGCCCTGGCCTCCATGTTTGCTACTGCTGGGCCTTCACTGGCCTCCATGTTGACTACTGTTGCTTCTGTACTGACCTCCATGTTGACTACTGTTGCTCCTGCCCTGGCCTCCATGTTAACTACTGCTGCTCCTGCCCTGGCCTCCATGGTGACTACTGCCCCTCCTGCCCTGGCCTCCATGTTGGCTACTGCTTGGCCTTCACTGGCCTCCATGTTGACTACTGATGCTCCTGCCCTGACCTCAGTGTTGACTACTGCCGCTAGTTCCCTGACCTCAGTGTTGGCTACTGCTAGGCCTTCACTGGCCTCCATGTTGACTACTGTTGCTCCTGTACTGACCTCCATGTTGACTACTGTTGCTCCTGCCCTGGCCTCTATGTTGGCTACTGTTGCTCCTGTACTGCACTCCATGTTGACTACTGCTGGGCCTGCCCTGGCCTTTATGTTGACTACTGTTGCTCCTGTACTAGCCTCCATGTTGACTACTGTTGCTCCTGTACTGGCCCTCATGTTGACTACTGTTGCTTCTGCCCTGGCCTCCATGTTAACTAATGTTGCCCCTGCCATGGCCTCCAAGTTGACTACTGCCGCTCCTGCCCTGGCCTCAATGTTGGCTACTGTTGCTCCTGTACTGGCCTCCATGTGGACTACTGTTGCTCCTGTACTGACTCTATGTTGACTACTGTTGCTCCTGCCCTGGCCTCCATGTTGACTACTGTTGCTCCTGTACTGGCCTCCATGTTGACTACTGTTGCTCCTGTACTGGCCTCCATGTTGACTACTGTTGCTCCTGCCCTGCCCTCCATGTTGGCTTCTGTTGCTGTTATACTGGCCTCCATGTTGACTACTTCTGGGTCTGCCCTGGCCTCCATGTTGACTACTGTTGCTCCTGTACTGGCCTCCATGTTGGCTACTGTTGCTCCTGTACTGGCCTTCATGTTGCTACTGTTGCTCCTGTACTGGCCTTCATGTTAACTACTATTGCTCCTTTACTGGCCTCCATGTTGACTACTGTTGCTTCTGCCCTGGCCTCCATGTTGACTACTGTTGCTCCTTTACTGGCCTCCATGTTGACTACTGTTGCTCCTTTACTGGCCTCCATGTTGACTACTGTTGCTCCTTTACTGGCCTCCATGTTGACTACTGTTGCTCCTGCCCTGCCCTCCATGTTGGCTTCTGTTGCTCTTACACTGGCCTCCATGTTGACTACTTCTGGGTCTGCCCTGGCCTCCATGTTGACTACTGTTGCTCCTGTACTGGCCTTCATGTTGGCTACTGTTGCTCCTGTACTGGCCTCCATGTTAACTACTGTTGCTCCTGTACTGGCCTCCATGTTGACTACTGTTGCTCCTGTAGTAGCCTCCATGTTGACTACTGTAACTCCTGTACTGGCCTCCATGTTGGTTACTGCTGGGCCTGCCCTGGCCTCCATGTTGACTACTGCCGCTCCTGGCCTTGCTTCCATGTTGGCTACTGCTGGGCCTTCAATGTCCTCCATGTTGACTACTGTTGCTCCTTTACTGGCCTCCATGTTGACTACTGTTGCTCCTGCCCACACCTCCATGTTGACTACTGCCGCTCCTACCCTGGCCTCCATTTTGGCTACTGCTGGGCCTTCATTGGCCTCCATGTTGACTACTGTTGCTCCTGTACTGGCCTCCATGTTGACTACTGTTGCTCCTCCTCTGGCCTCCATGTTTGCTACTGTTGCTCCTGTACTGGCCTCCATGTTGGATACTGCTGGTCCTGCCCTAGCCTCCATGTTGACTACTGTTGCTCCTGCCCCTGCTACTGTTGCTCTTGTACTAGCCTTGTTGTTAACTACTGTTGCTCCTGCCCTGGCCTCCATGTTGGCTACTGTTGTTCCTCTACTGGCCTCCATATTGGCTACTGTTGCTCTTGTACTAGCCTTGTTGTTAACTACTGTTGCTCCTGTACTGGCCGCCATGTTGACTACTGTTGCTCCTGTACTGGCCTCCATGTTGACTACTGTTGCTCCTGTACTGGCCTTCATGTTGACTACTGTTGCTCCCACCTTGGCCTCCATGTTGACTACTGCCGCTACTGCCCTGGCCTCCATGTTGGCTACTGCTGGACCTTCACTGGCCTCCGCGTTGACTACTGTTGCTCCTGTACTGGCCTTCATGTTGGCTACTGTTGCTCCTGTACTGGCCTCCATGTTGACTACTGCTACGCCTGCCCTGGCCTCCGTGTTGACTACTGCTGCTCCTGCCCTAGCCTCAATGTTGACTACTGCTGCTCCTACCCTAGCCTTTGTGAATACTGCCGCTCCTGCACTGCCCTCCATGACTACGGTTGTTCCTAATATGGCCTCCTTGCCTACTGCTGATCATGATAAGGCCTACGATAGCACTGCTGATCCTGAATAGGCCTACGATACCATTGCTGATTGCTGAGCTACCACTGCTGATCCCTAAGGTACCACAGCAGGTCGCTGAACTGACCCTGCTGATCCCTACGGTACCAAAGCTGGTCGCTGAACAGACCCTGTGATCCCTATGGTACCACTGTTTATCGCTGACATACCACTGCTGATCCCCACGATACCACTGCTGATCACCACGATACCACTGCTTATCCCCACGCTTGCCCTGCTTATCCCCATGAAACCACTGCTAATCCCCACAGTATCACTGCTCACGGCTGAGTTGATCCTGCTGCTGATCCCTACGATACCACTGCTGGTCCTTCACTGGCATTCAATGACTACTACTGCTCCTGTACTGGCCTCAAATGACTATTGCTGGACCTCCACTGATCTCCAATGACTACTGCTGCTCCTTCACTGCATTTATGACCTTTTTCCTGCATAGACCCTGTAATGGTGAATATTGAAGTCTAAAAAAAAAAAAATAAAAATTGACTTTGAGATATTGAAAAAATAATGATGTTACTGACATATAGAGCCTAAATTCAACCAAATACACTACCCCTGTATCATAAAGATGCTACAAACTATGAAATCTAAAGAAATCCGGTCGGACCGAACTTTAAAAAAAAAATCTGGAAGTCCAGTCGGAACAAACTTTTGAGAAGTTCACTCATCTCTACTGGTGACGTAGCTGGTCAATGATCATTGGTTAGAATTGGTTAATCCAATTCAATCCAATCACAGTGCTCTCTGCTGCCACCTATGTCCATGTCAGGACATTACTACCCTGGACAGTTCCTGATATGGACAGAGGTGGCAGCAGAGAGCACTGTGTCAGACTGGACATACATCATCTGATAAGTACTGGAAGACTTGAGATTTTTAAATAGAAGTAGATCTACAAATCTATATAACTTTTCTAAACCACTTTGCGCATGTCACAGGACATAAAGTCATTGGTTATGTTCACAATGCGCAGGTCTTCAGACATAGTCTTCAGCGGTGCTATTACCTTCCTTGCGCGTGTCAAAGTTAAGTGACTATCGCGCATGTCACGGAACATAGAGTCATCTGCACAAAGCGGAGTGATGCCACCATCGCGCATGTCATGAGACATAGACTCTATGACCTTAGATATAAGGCGCAGGTCATCGGATACACACTCCTACAACATCCAATATGTCATTGCACTAAGTCCAACAGACAGAGTAATACAGTTATCACGCATGTCATGAGACATCGGCACTATTATCTAAAACCTTATGCGTTAATTATCAGACTTCACATCCCACAGTATTATCAAGCTCCATGTACATGTCATATCACTGAGTGTGGAACTGTGATCCACCTTGGCATCAGAGGTCCCCACCACAATGAGCAAGTCCTGACACTTAGTATTCTAGTGCCAGAATTGAACTCAATATTAGAGATGAGCTCACATGTAGTGCAAAGTGATCCGATCCAACTGTCGTCAAAAACCACTGTCCATCTCAGCTGTAAGAATGACAGCGGACATAACACCGATGAAAGTAAGAGCATATCCCATATACATTGGCAACACCTATTACTGGTGTACCATCTAAAACCAGGTAGGTATACTAAATGCAAGCAATAGACCTACATACATGATGACACTAATTGCTGATGTACTATCTATCTCAGATACACAACCAAGTAAGTATAACAGGTCCATGTAAAAAAGATAGAATAAGAGAGAGAATAACCCCTACATATCAACGTCATGACTATAACAAAGTCATAAAACCTCCCAAATCCAGTGCGGAAAAGTAAAAACTGACATACAGCCGTATAGGTAAAAGGCCTCCTTAAGCAGGAATCTCTTTTGTCAAACCCTAACAAGCCGAATCCAGCCAATTCACTGTATCAGCAATAGATATGTTAAAAGAAACAGATACAATTACAGAAATCAAAATGAGACTAAACAATCAGAGGGGGGCTTCCTTCGATTAAAGAAATGCTGCATAAGAAAACCCCTTGGGGGCTCAAAGCGGACAGGTGAAAAATCCATCTCGCCTCCTCCTGTAACAACTTTTTGTCCAGGTCGCCCGGTCTATAGGAACATAATAAAGTATTGTGATTGCTCTGACTGGCCTTCTGAAAAGCCCTTTGTAGGGGTTTAGCTAGATAGCCCCGTTCTTTAAATCTTTTTTTGTAGATTCCTACATTCAGTCTGGAAATCAGTTTCATTAGATCAATTCCTCTTGGCCCTTAAGTACTGACCAATTGGTATATGCCTACATAGGGGTTCAGGGAGCTAGCTGTCCCAGTGGAGGAACCCATAGATGAAAGTTGGTTATTATGGGGAAGACTGCTGACTTGACAGATGTCATTCACACACTCCACAAGGAGGGCAAGCCACAAAAGTTCATTGCTAAAGAATCTGGCTGTTCTCAGAGTGCTGTATCAAAGCATATTAATGGAAAGTTGAGTGGAAGGAAAAAGTGTGGACTGCTGCTGGAGTCAGTGCTTCAAAAGCCACCACATACAGACTACTGCAGGACATGGGCTACAAGTGTTGCATTCCATGTGTCAAGTCACTCCTGACCAAAAAACAACACCAGAAGCGTCTTATCTGGGCCAAGGAAAAGAAGAACTGGACTGTTGATCAGTAGGGATGAGCGAATAGTGAAATATTCGATCGAATATTCGATCCCATTAAAGTTTATGGCAACAAGTATTCGATTATTGAAAAACACCTATTGGACCACTTGGAGGTAAAAACTGGAAGCTGGGGGATTTGAACGCTTATTGAATATTTATTGAATATTTGGCGAACTATTCGATAGTTCGAATACCTTACTATTCGATTGAATATCTATTCGATCGAACAGTATTCGCTCATCACTATTGATCAGTGGTCCAAGGTGCTGATTTCAGATGAAAGAAAATTTTGCATTTCATTTGGAAATCAAGGTCCCAGAGTCTGGAGGAAGAGTGGAGAGGCACACAAACCAAGCTGCTTGAGGTCTAGTGTGAAGTTTCCACAATCAGTGATGGTTTGGGGAGCCATGTCATCTGCTGGTGTAGGGTCACTGTGTTTCATCAACACCAAATTTAATGCTGCCGTCTACCAGGAAATTTTAGAGCACTTCATGCTTCCTTGTGCTGAAAAGATTTTTGTAGATGGAATTTTCATCTTCCAGCAGGATTTGGCACCTGTCCACACTGCCAAAAGTACCAATACCTGGTTTACTAACCACAACATCACTGTGCTTGATTGGCCAGCAAACTCACCAGACCTTAACCCCATAGAGAATTTATGGGGTATTGTCAAGAGGAAGATGAAAGACACCAGAGCCAACAATGCAGACGAGCTGAAGGCAGCTATCAAAGCAACCTGGGCTTCAATAACACCTCTGCAGTGCCATCAGCTGATCGCCTCCATGCCGCATTGATGCCGTCATTCATGCAAAAGGTGCCCCGACCAAGTATTGAGGGCATTTACTGTACAGACTTTTCATTTCATCGACATTTCTGTGTTTAAAACATTTTTTTTTTCAGTTGGTTTTATATAATATTTTAATTTTCTGAAATACTAACTTTTGGTTTTTTGTTGCCTGTAATCCATAATCATTATTTTTAACTGAAGTAAATGCTTGTAACAGTTCACTCTGTATGTAATAACTCTATAGAATATATGAGGTCACTTTTTGAATTGAATTGCTAGAAAAAAATATTACTTTTTGTTGATATTCTAATTTATTGCAAACCACTGTAGATATCTCAGAGCCTCTCCGATAAGTATTGTGTGGTTGTTGTTTCTTATAGTTATAAATTTGCCCACTTTCAAAATCCTGCCAATCCCTGATAAATTTCTGATGCTTCTTGTCTTTAATGTCACTTTTAAATTTTGTTCCAGATTCCTCTGTAACTTATGTTCAAAGGTGGCGTATTCAGGATGTGTGGCAAAGGTCTTAATCTCAACTATTTCTTTATACAATTGTTCTTTAATCTTAACAAGATAAACCCTTTCGAAATCCAGCAAATACTTAATCATCCGCAGAGAATTCGCGGTTAATAATTGTTCCCAAGCTTGCAGAAAAGCAGTGTCGCCCTTATGAGAGCTTAGAACAATAGGAAACCGGAGGCCCCTATGCACTATGTTCTTGTGCAAATAGTTCTCAAAACTAGCCACTTCCCACCACGATCTAATGTGCGACTTGAAAGTCTTCGACAGATTGCTAAAAGCCCCTTGAATATCAAAATGGCTAAGCGGCAAATTATCAGTGGTAAATAACCGATGAGTCTCAGTTAAGGCTAAGAGATGACCCAAAATTCAACGCTAAATTCATAAATCGTGCCCAATGAGTGGGGGATATCTATAAAAGCCTAGGACCATAAACCCACAGGGGGCTTCCCCAACTTGTATTCCCCAATCAGATAAAACATAACTTTTAATAACTCCTAAAACCAGGATGAATAAGTGTTACTAAAATAATATGATGCGTGAGCTAAAAACACAGTCTGCTCTACCATATACTGGCCCTGCCAATGCACTGAATGACCCTATCCTCATTGTTCTCCGTAGGTCTATTAGCACATAACAGAGTATCGTAATTGCTCTGACTGGCCCTCTGAAAAGCCCTACATGGGGTTTAGCTGGATAGCTCCGTTCTTTAAATTTGTAGATTCCTACATTTAGTCTGGAAGTCAGTTTCATTAGAGCAATTCCTCTTGCCCGTTAAGTACTGACCAATCGGTATACCCCTACGTAGGGGTTCAGGGTTCCAGCTGTGCCAGTGGAGGAACCCATTGGTGGAAGTTGGTTTGCAGTAGATAATGGTCTGTATATTTAGCTGCAGATCAAAGGAAATAGTTAAGTCCAGAAAATGCATTTGTCTGTCCTGAACTTTATGAGTGAATTGCATACTTACTGTGTTATTATTGACGGTGTGCACAAAATCCTCAAATTGTTCTCGACTGCCATCCCACAACACCAGGATATCGTCAATATACCTGCCCAAAAATGAAATGTGATCAGTGTAAGAACTCATACTTTCATCAAAAATGATTGTAGACTACCACCACCCCAAAAATAAATTTGCATAGGTGGATACACAAGTGCTCCCCATGGCGGTTCATTTTAATTGACATGATAAAACATGTCAGCAAACAAAAAATAATTAAGAGTGAGGACAAAATCAAGAAGGGCCAGAGTGAACCGATTGTGCACAGTAAAATGTGACCCCCTAGTGCTTAAGAAACATGATACAGCAAGAAGTCCCAAGTGATGTTGTATGTTAGTGTATAATGATTCGACATCAAGGCTGGCCAACAGTGTATTTTTTGTGACTGTGATTCCTGTGAGTTTATTGATGGTTTTCTTGGTGTCCAGGAGGTGGGATGGCAGAGCGAGAACAAAAGGTGCCAATATCTTATCCACATAGGTGGGGTTCAATTGTCATTGCCCGACACAATGGGCCTACCCCGGATAGGTGTGGTGTTCTTATGCACCTTCTGAAGTGTATACATTGTCGTAATTGTCGGTTTGGGGTAAATAATATATTTAAATTCCTCCTTAGAGATGATGGACCTATCTCTTGCATCAGTCGAGGGAAGGTTCATCCGGGAGAACACAGTAAGTACTAGTGTCCCCTAACCATGACATCACCATCTGCACGTAGGCTTTTCTGTTCATCAGGACCACATTACCGTCCTTATCAGAGGGCTTGATAACGAGGTCCTGATTACTTCTGAGATCGGTCAGTTCCTGTCTTTCACCATCCGATAGATTACTACCATGTGGCATGCCACGGTATGGGAGACGTTTAATATCCTCAACAACTAAGTTCACAAAGCTCTCGATATTGGAATACGCCGAGATTGCTGGTGTGAACATGCTTTTGGTTTTAAATCTGTTTGTGGGCCTGGTAACAGAGGTTCAGTACCCTCATTTTCATCAAGGATAGCGACTAGATCCCTAATTGCAATATTCTCCCTCTGTTCCAGAGCTCTCCCCGTCCCTTCCCTATCCTTATGCCATTTGAACAAAGCCAACTTACGGGCGAATAAATTAACGTCCTTAGCCCAAGTAAAGACATCCATCTGTGGTGTTGGGGTAAAACTAAGCTCCTAAAGAGTAATGTACTTTGCTTGGCTGTAAGATCCAAATCAAATAGATTTGTGTCATTCGTGTCACTCACTATCAGTGGACCCTGCTCCTCTGTGACAGGGGGGGCACAGCCTGGGCTAAAAAACTGGTTGGCAAAGAAAAAAGTTACCACAGGGGCTGGTGGATTTGGACTGTTTGATATGGTGCCAGGCACCGATGACGGTATCGGAGACTGCAATGGCCCTGGCATATTCACATGTGGCATTACTGAGGACATATCCGTAGGTCCCTGTGACAAACCATATGAGGCTGAGGACTGAGAAGTGTGCATCCTGCTGTGTGGTCTCACTGCCCATGTTGAATTGGCACTATTAGAAACTTGTCGTGGTGGAAGCTAAACTGGTCTATTTTGCTGCTGAGAGGCAGGTCCACAGGAAGTGGTTCTTTTGCTTCTTTGATTTTGCGATCTGGACCTCCCTCTGTGTGTTTAACGTTTAACACCGAGACGTCTGGGGCCACTGAAATCAGTACCAGATTCCTCTGCTCCAGAGGTTTCTGAGCTAGATATCTCAGAGCCTCTCCGATAAGTATTGCGTGGTTGTTGTTTCTTACAGTTATAAATTTGCCCACTTTCAAAATCCTGCCAATCCCTTATAAATTTCTGATGCTTCTTGTCTTTAATCTCCCTTTAAATTGTTCCAGATTCCTCTGTAACTTATGTTCAAGGGTGGCGTATTCAGGATGTGTGGCAAAGGTCTTAATCTCAACTATTTCTTCATCCATTTGTTCTTTAATCTTAACAAGGTAAAAACTTTCGTAATCCAGCAAATACTTTATCATCCGCAGAGAATTTGCAGTTAATAATTGTTCCCAACCTTGCAAAAAAGCAGTGTCGCCCTTACGAGAGTTGGGAACAATTGGAATTTGGAGGCCCCTATGCACTATGTTCCTGTGCAAATTGTTCTCAAAACTAGCCACTTCCCACCACGATCTAATGTGCGACTTGAAAGTCTTCGTCATATTCCTAAAAGCCCCTTGTATATCAAAATGGCTAAGTGGCAAATTATCAGTGGTAAATACCTGATAAGTCTCAGTTAAAGCTACTCTGTACCCACAATCTGTCCCCCCAAACCACTTGTACCTTCGTATAGCTGCTTTTAATGCAAGATCTGTCCTTCGGTCCGTTTGGTAGGTGATGCAGTTATTGTCCTAAAAACAACTTTTAAACTTGCAGCTGCATTTACAAAGCTCCTGTGCTGCCAGGACAGTGGGAACCCCCCACAAGTGACCCCATTCTGTAAACTACACCCCTCAAGGAATCTAACAAGGGGTGCAGTGAGCATATGGACCCCACTGGAGACTGGCACATATGTAAAACATGTGGTGTGAAAATAAAAAATACCATTTTGTTAAATTTCACAGCACAAATGTGCCCTTCACCAGGGGGCCATATGCCCCCTGCACCACTTGTTAGATTCCTTATGGGGTGTAATTTCCAGAATGGGGTCATTTGTGGGGGTTTCTACTGTCCTGGCCGCACAGAGTCTTTGTAATTGCAACTTGGCAAGCCTCTAATGGAAATGAGGGCCATACCTGTTCAGCTAGGGAAAAGGGACAATTTTAATTTACACAAGCCAAAAAGACAGAAATGGCTGCACATCGCACCCATGGCGGACACGAAAGCTTATTCAGCTACATTTAAAACCAACATCAGAAGTTAGTATATAATTTGGCCAAACCATATATCCTCATGTACCACGTGCAGGTCTTCTGATACACTAGTCCCTAACCAAAAAAACATCACTGTGCCGGTCAGCGACCACAATCCCCGCAAAGCGTGCGCAAGCAGAGGAGGGGGGCCACAGAATGGCCCTGCAACCCCATTGTCACAGGACCAGACCCTAAAGGGCCCCCCCAGACCCCGCAGGCGCCACCGGCGGAAGAAGTGGATGCCAAGCAGCACAAGTGTGAACAAGCTCTTACCTCTCTGCATTCCTCTGCAGGTAGAATGGGAGAATACTAGGAGATCCTCCCCTTATGTACACAGGTGCTTCCTGCTAATTTGGATCACATGGGTCCTACAAAGCACGAGTGCTAGCCGGGTATTAGGCCAATTATTAACTTATAAGGTTGAAAAGGACAGGTGTCCATCAAATTCAACCTGTGTTGATCCAGAGGAAGGCAAAAAACCCTTGTGAGGCAGATGACAGTAGCCTCATTACAGGGAAAAAATTCCTTCCCGACTCCATAATGGCGATCAGAATAATCCCTCGATTAATGTGACCCTTGAAATAGGAATAAGGGACAGAATTTAGAAAATGTAAAACTCCAATGACATGTGGTACGCCTTGAAGCGATCCTTTATGCAGAGGCAGGGGTGATGGAAAATGGTGTCCTTCCTGGTCCCCCTGTTAAGCCACACTCTGCACTTGTTCTTGGGTCTCCTGTTTTCCAGTGTGGGGGACGTCATCTGGAAAATGTTGCCCCGGTATGATATGGGGTCCTTCATATCCAGAAGCGCTGGGTCCGCTCCATGGCTGCTAAATATTAGTGCTCTATTACTGCTTCTGATATTTTCGGATCGTGCCGCAAGCTACAGTAGCTCGGGCAGTGAGGGGCCAGAAGAGGGGGATGCTGGTATAAATTTATCCCCATACAGGTGGTAACCTTCATCCAGCAGTGGGAAGATCTGTTCCCAAATGATCTTCCCACTAACATTCTGGGGATTGGATACGGGTGTTCCTTCCTTCATACACTCTAAGGGTACATGCACACTGCGGAATGGCGAAGGATAACCCTTCGTGCATTCTGCAACTGGCACCCACCGGTGGACTGATGTGGGCGCACTTGTCTCCACACATGTCATAGACTCCATTCTATGCACGGGCGGATTCTGTATGAACCTGAACTATCGGCTTCTAATTGCCGCTGTCTGCAGCCTCCGTGAACAGGGTGGATACAGCCAGAGGACCGCCTGGAAACCTGCGATACAGACATTGGCATAGGCTGTATCCCAGTTTTCCAGGTGGTCCTTAGGCTGTATCCACCCTCTTCACGGAGGCTGCAGACAGCGGGAATCAGAAGCTGATAGTTCAGGTTCATACAAACCCGAACTTTGGCAAATTCTCTCATCTTTACCGAAATCACCCTGGGGGCCATTTTTATATGGGGATTGGTATATGGGGTATGTAAATAAGTAGTGGTGTAGTGTAAAACTTTATTTTGTGTAGTGTGATAGTGTTTTTTACTTGTTTTTTTAACATTATGTATATAAATATAAAAAAAAACCTACGCCACAAAAGGTGTTGCTGATAAATGCCGCACTTATGTGCGGTACTTATCAGCATACCGTGGATGTAGGATATAGAAAAAAAACACTCTACGCCAAAAAGGAGGAGTTGCAGATTAGTAGTGCACTTACATGCGATGCTGATCAGCACTCGGTGGCGGTAGGGTGCGGAAAATAAAAAAAAAAATGGGAAAAAAATTGGGAAGAAAAAAAACTTTCAACAACCCTATAGCTACTGATAAGTGTATTATATAGACATAGCTGTTAGGGGGCAGTAGGACGCAAATTAAAAAAAAAAGCCGAAGTTTGACGACGAGGGAGCCGAAGATTGCCGAAGCGGGTCTGATGGAAGTAGCAGAAGACGGCGACGGAAGAAGAGGACGCCGCGGGACCCGGAAGACGCGATCGGGATGCTTGATCAGTTGAGTATAGGTCAATACCAGCTGTGAACACCTCAGCTACATAGCTGAGGTGTCCACAGCAGGTATTTAACCCTTCCTTGGGGGATTTATATTGCCGTGATCGGCCGGCCTTTTAACAGTAATGGCGGTCGGTGCCTTTCTCGAACTGCACCGACCGCCATTACTTTCCGGGTCACCGGGTCACGATGACCCGGAAAGCTGCAGATCTCTGCTATTGGCTGATCTGAATTGATCAGCCAATAGCAGCGATCGTCAGCACGGGGTTGTTAACCACCCACCTTGCCGACAAGCTATGATGGCCTGCTATACATTGTAGCAGGCCATCTTTCCCGATTGCTGTGTGTGCACACACATCGATCGGGGAAACCGTGGGTGTAAATGTACGCACGTTTGCGTTAAGGCACGGGCTTTGGGGGCATACATTTACACCCGCGGTCATTAAGGGGTTAATCTCATTGTTTCCATGTAAAAAATAATTAGCCATTTTACAAGAATTCCGAGCACTTCAGAATTCATGTGATTTTTGTTTGACCTTTTCTCTTGATTTTATCATCTACATTTTGCCCCATCCAGACCCTGAGTGAAAACTGTTATCTAATGTATTTCAGATTGTGTAAGGAGTAGTATGAATAAATAATTGTCTGGTGAACATGAATCAGTCCAATTAATTAAAAACTTATTAGGAAATTTGATTTACTTTCCACGTTAATAGGAAAGTATTTGGCGCATTAGACTAAAGCAAAGATTTGGACATTCTGTGCCGCACAAGACTTTTTCCATCACTTCTTAATAATGCTACATTCACGTTTGTACCAAAGCAGTTATCATATAAAATTTTCTTCCTTCCTTGAATACGGATGATGACAATAGGTTATATTGTTAGCATTACAAGGAAATACTTACGGGAATTCATGAAGATTTTTTCCTAGAATATACTCAACCTAATTTGAATATTTAAATAACAGTTGACTTGAAATTCTCTGTAGTAACCTTTAATTCTTATTAAAGCGGCTCTGTACTCACAATCTGCCCCCCACCTAATCACTTGTTAGCTGCTTTTAATCCAAGATTATGAATTCAAGATTATGAATCCAAGTGATGCACTTAATGTTCTAAAAGACAACAAGTTGGCGTGGTCTAGAGTGTCTATGACTTAGGCTTACACCGCCTCTCCATCCCTCCTCCCCACCCTCTTCACCATTAGGCATGCCCTAGGCAGGATTTCTCCTATTCATCACTTGTCTGGACACTGCAAATATGCTGGTTCGTCAAGGCACCTGTTCAGTGTTCAGACAAACAACAAATAAATCCCGCCTGGGGGTGTTCCTAATGGTGAAGAGGGCGAGGAGGAGGGATGGAGAGGCGGTGCAAGTCTAGGGCATAGACACTCTTGGCCACACCAACTTGACACAGGGCTGCAAATTTAAAAGTTGTTTTTTAGGACAATAACGGCATCCCCTGCTGAACGGACCACAGAACAGATCTTGGATTAAAAGCAGCTATCCGAAGGTACTAGCGTTTTGTTTTTTTTTTGTAGTTTTTTTTTTTTTTGGGGGGGGGGGTCTGATTACACAGTTTCTTTTAAGGGCTTTCTTTAGGACTGTATTACTGATAGACTATGTGTAGGATAGACAATCAATATCACCTCGGTGGAGACTCGATCAGCTGAGTGAAGGGATTGGGGCATTCGAGTGAACACTGTGACCCCATCACTGTCCCTCACTTGTTGCAATCCCAACTCATCCCAGTTCCTAATAATGTAAAATGCCATAGTAGTTTCAACATCCTGATATGTTGGAGATTCAGATGGTGTCCTCAAACATAGATTGACAGGGGGATTGGGGATACCTAATATTATTTACTTTTATTATGCCTATAATTTGTCACCTCTAAAGGAATGGTGGGCATCTATCCTCAACGATAGTTCGGTAGAAGTCAAATCCAACATCTTTACATCTATACCTCAATAAATAAAACGCTTGCACCTTAAAGGGGTTGTCCGGCGATAAAAAATTATTCACAGAATAACACACATTACAAAGTTATACAACTTTGTAATGTATGTTATGTCTGTGAATGGCCCCCTTCCCCGTGTTTCCCCCCACCCACGCTAGACCCGGAAGTGTGGTGCATTATACTCACCGCATGTCGTGTCGTCCACGGTCTCCGATCGTCAGCAGTGACGTCTTCTTCGTGAGTTCGGCGGATCTTCCCGAGTGCCGGCCGCCCTCTGCAGCGTCATCCGAAGCTCAGACGCGATTGGATGAGCATAACTGTGCTCAGCCAATCGCGGCTGAGCAGCTGATGACGTGGCCGCGTCATCAGCCGCTCAGCCGCGATTGGCTGAGCACAGTTATGCTCATCCAATCGCGGCTGAGCTTCGGATGACGCTGCAGAGGGCGGCCAGCACTCGGGAAGATCCGCCGAACTCACGAAGAAGACGTCACTGCTGAGGATCGGAGACCGTGGTCGGCACGTGACAGGTAATGTATAGCGCACCACACTTCCGGGTACACGGGTGGGGGTGGTGGGACACGGGGAAGGGGGCCATTCACAGACATAACATACATTACAAAGTTGTATAACTTTGTAATGTGTGTTATTCTGTGAATAATTTTTTTCGCCGGACAACCCCTTTAATTCAATTTTCCCGGTCTTGAAATATATACTGAAACAGACTACAGAAAAGCTCTGGAAAAAGACTCAATGCCCCAGTTAAAAGAATCCCTATGGATACACTCAAACTCTTCAATACATCCCTCGACATATCATATTGGAAAGAAAGAGACATAACCAAATCATCTTATCCTTCCTAATCACTGAATGACTGGTAATTAGAATTTCTATATTTTAGAATACCATAGGAAACAAAACTCCACCTTACAAAATTACCTGGGAGCAAGATTTAAGAAAAAAGAGTTTTTATTAAGAGAATGGAAACAAACTTTCAATATGATCTACAAGTCCTTCAGATGGACATCTTACCAAGAAGTTATTTTCAAATGCTATCAGGGTGGTATTATACCCCTTCCCGTCTTCATTTAATATACCCCAATACATCTGGACTTTGCTGTAGAGGATGTGGAAAATGGGAAACCTTAGTGCAGAACTTATGGGACTGTCCAAAAACAAAACCAATTTACAGAACGTGCAACCACGTCATTGAGGCCATCACACAAATCAATACTAATCTTAAACCGGAATCGGCCCTACTCTTCTTAAAGGGGAAGTGCAGCGGTAAACAATTATTCACAGAATAACACACATTACAAAGTTATACAACTTTGTAATGTATGTTATGTCTGTGAATCGCCCCCTTCCCGTGTCCCACCACCCCCGCACGTGTACCCGGAAGTGTGGTGCATTATACATACCTGATCCGTGTCGCGCCTGTCCGCCATCTTGTGCCAAGACGTCATCTTCGGGAGGCCGGCCGAATCGCTGCCGCCGTCACTATTGCCGGCCCCCCTCTGCCACGTCATAACTGTGCTCAGCCGCGATTAGCGACGCACAGTTATGCTCAGCCAATCGCGGCTGAGCAGCTGATGCCGTAGCCGCGTCATCAGCCGCTTAGCCGCGATTGGCTGAGCACAGTTATGCTCAGCCAATGGCGGCTGAGCATCTGATGATGCTGCAGAGGGCGTCTGGCACTAGGGACGGTCGGAGCGGTTCGGCCGTCCTCCCGAAGATGACGTTTTGGCACAAGATGGCGGACGGGAGCGACACGGATCAGGTATGTATAATGCACCACACTTCCGGGTACACGTGCGGGGGTGGTGGGACACGGGAAGGGGGCGATTCACAGACATAACATACATTAAAAAGTTGTATAACTTTGTAATGTGTGTTATTCTGTGAATAATTTCTTAGCGTCGCACTACCCCTTTAAATTTACAAAACATACCATGCCCAAAAGAAAACATAACTGTCTATTTGCTAATAGCAACAAAACTGATGATAACAAGGTACAGTGATACCTCTGTTCTTGAACTTTATTGGTTCAGGAGGGCAGTTTGAGAACCGAGCAGTGTCTTCCCATAGGAAATAATTTAAATGTATTTAATTGGTTCCAGCACCCACCAATAATTATCTACAGTGTAATTTATTTTAAACAAGAAATATTCAACAAAACCAGCTATTATAGTACAGTAGCCACCAACTCCTCATTCATCCTTTATTGTATAGAGTCCCCCCCCCCATCCCAGCACTGTAAAGTATGGGAGATGGTGGTGCACTGCCTGTACTACTACTGTACTGTATATGCACTCCAGCAGTCTTATACAGTACAGGATGGGAGATGGTGGTGCACTGCCTGTACTACTACTACTGTACTGTATATACACTCCAGCAGTCTTATACAGTACAGGATGGGAGATGGTGGTGCTCTGACTGTACTACTACTGTACTATATATACACTCCAGCAATCTTATACAGTACAGGATGGGAGATGGTGGTACACTGACTCTAATACTACTATACTGTATATGCACTCCAGCAATATTATACACCACTGTACTGTATGTGAAGCCTCACCAGTGGTAAACGCATCAGGAACCCATGATCTACACTCTTCAGATACCGAGCAAAGTTTAAATTCTGAAAGTTACTTATGGGCAAATTTTCATTCAAATACTGAACAGTTGAAAATCAGATGCTTTTGGACACTGAGGTATTACTGAACTTCAAGATTGGGGGCCGAAAAAGTGCTTGAGAACTGACAAAGAGTTTGAGAACTGAAGCAAACTTTCCTCAAAATACTGTTTGAGAACTGAATTGTTTAAGTGTAGAACAGTTTGAGAACCGAGGTACCACTGTATTGGAAAACAAACAACCATCATTCCATGAAGTAGTATCAATATTGAACACACCATGCATGTACAAGCTAAAATTATTATGTTAATTAGTTTTCCCTAAGAACCATTGGCATAACAATGTATAGGGGTATTATTGCCCCTTCTCGCCCCTGGGACGAAGGAATATTTATTGAAAGTAACAATCACAAAGTTTAAACCCCTCCTACATGGAGTACTTAAGGAGTCCCCCCCCCCCTTATCCTCCACAGTCTAATCACAATGTAAAAAAAAATAATGGGTCTTAGGGAAAACAAATGATTTATAATTTTAGCTTCTCTTACATCCCATTGGCATCACAATATATGGGGAATTAGTGTCCCCTATGGGAGGGCTTTCCTGCACAGCTACATTGAGGACTGACCTAGAAAAGGTCATCCTGGCAGACAGAATATAATAAGACTGTGGAGGATGGGGGGCTCCTTAAGTACTTCCTGTAGGAGGGGTTTAAACTTTGTGATTGTTACAAATATTCCTTTGTTCCTTCATCCCAGGGGCTCACAGGAGCAATAATACTCCCATACATTGTGATGCTAATGGGACATAAGGGAAGAAAGTATATCCCACACTAGAACACTCCTTTAAAAAATGTACATCCTTTTGGAACCCTTGGATTAGGGATGGTCCGAATCTTGCGAGGTTCGGGTTCGTATGAACCCGAACGCTCGGCATCAGATTGCCGCTCTCTGCCCGCTCCATGCAGCGGGTGAATACAGCGGGAGGACCGCCTGGAAAACTGGGATACAGCCTATGGCTATGGCTGTATCCCAGTTTTCCAGGCGGTCCTGCCGCTGTATCCACCCTCTCCACGGAGCCGCCAGGCAGCGGGAATCATCGCAGAGAGTTCGGGTTCGTACGAACCCGAACCAAAACAGGTTCGGACCATCCCTACCTTGGATACAAAGTCAACATTAAGCATCCTAAAACTACTTTATACTGATCAATAAAGATACAAGTGGTTATTCTTTCCCTTTAACCTCATGCAATTTATTTTCCCTCTTTTTTTTTTCCTTTTCTTACATTCATATAGCAATGTTTAGAGGTTTATCTAAACTGGTTTGTTAAATTTGATGACAATTACGAATACCAGATACTATTTCCTAAGCTATTTATTATTATTCTTTGTATTGTTATGTATTTTACTTTGCAAAATACAATAAAAATATTGAAATATATTTATTTATATGGTAAATAGACATATATAGTGTCCCAGTACCAGTGTTCTAGCTAACCTCTATCAACAAGTTCAGGTGGCCCCAAACGAGTCAGCGCTCGTCTGACCCAAGCCAATAACGTGAGCTAATCGGCCTTTTGCCAGAGCCACATGTCTGCCAATTCTGCTCCCTATCCTGTTACAAGTCTCTAGTGTTCCTGAAGTACCTACAGGAGGGCCAAACCACAGAGGTTCTTACCTCTTCAGACCTCTCAATCCAATCTACTCAAGCCTAAAGTACCCAAGAGAAGGTCAAGCAGATAATCCTTTTTCTTTAGTATATCTCCTACAAAAGTATCCTTTAAAGAGACAGTGACCAAATATTCATCCATCTACAGTATACCCAAGACTATAACATACTAAGTCTTGCTAAAAACACAGTATTCTACTACATTGACTAAAGATACTCGGGCCACGGCAAATAAAAAAAACTCTACTGCACTCTTCAGGTCCAGTGCCTTCACAACTCTGGTGTCCCTGGCGTAAGTGGTCGAATGATGTCCCTTTACACATAGCACAAGATTTTGGGGCAGATAATTGGTCTCAGGAGTCACATTTACTCAGGAGACAGTAATTGGTTTCAATGTCTTGGGTTGAGTATTTGGGAATATCATTGACCACTTTCAGTTAGATTTTTTTTAAAAAAAATTGCACTCCCTTTTCCCATCTCTGGTCAGATTTGTGAAAGCTTGTTTCACAGAAAGGTCCAGGGTGGGGAGGTTGGCTGGTTTAGCGCTTATTTTTAGACTAAACAGACCTAAAGGTAAGACCACCACCCTTAGGAATGTTTACATGTTGTATCTGGTACTTACACACGTGTCCTTTCTCATAGCCAAATAAAAATACAACTTTTCCAACTAATTGAGCCATTCATGAGATTTTGAATGATGATAGGTATTTTGGTTTTGTAGAATGCTTAATGTCTTGTAGAATGCTTTGCACCATGAAGAAGAGTCACCAAATCAGACAGGATGCTCAAAAAAAAAAAAAATAGGATGGAGATTGAGTTAAGCCCCTTTTACAGTATACGGGTGGATTATCGGCCAAGAGCGCTACTAGAAACACTCCTTTGGCCGATAATTGGATCATGAAAAAGTGTCATCAATCAGCTGAGGAGCAGGAGAAAGCTAGATCCTTGGCTGATCGCATCTTTTGGGGTCCACTAAAATATATAGCTATCATCCGCACATCTCTCTGTGTAAACATGGAATGTACAGCCAATAGCAATATATTTAATTGGCCTTGCGAACAATACAATGATCCTTGGTGTGGCTTAGCAGAGCGATTAATTGTGGCTCATGAAGGCACTGGAAATAAGCGCCAATCTCTCTGATTAGCACTCACTTGCTTCCTTGCACGGCATCTTATCGGCCATGTAAAAGGACCCTTACACTGGAGGATATGAAAAAAGCCTGACAACAAGATTGGCTAGTCTCAGGGCCAAGGTTTTCTTTGGTTCTTCACCCCTAACTCAAAAAGGAGTGGACTTTACCAGGTAAAGTCCCCAGGAAAGTCCTCAATTCAAGAAAGGTCCAAGACATGGCCAAATAGGTTTAGGTCAGTAACTGGTAGGTTACATTATAGCCAGAAAAACAGGATTTGGTATCAAGTCAAAGGTTGGTGCAGGATTAAAGGACAACTCCGGCAGTTGAAAAAAAAAAACACAAAAATACATACATTTTATACTTACCATCAATCCGATGATGATCGCCACTAAAATATTCCACCAGCTTAGGTCTTTGGATCTCCCTCGCTTCCGGGTCCCAGTGAAATAAATTGGAGAGAAAGGGCTACTAGTTTGCATGCGCACCAGCAGCCTTTTCATTGGCTAAAACGCATCACATAGCTTCCATCTTGCTCAGCCATGTGATGCACTCAGGAGGAAGATCGGGCCCTCCGTGCGCGAAACCGACACAAAATGGTGCCAGGAGAAGAGGACATGGTCGGCAGTTATTAGGTATGTGTGCTCTGTTTTCTGGTAGGGGGGGGTTGTTCAGGGGTAGACAAGGAGGGGAACGGGACTAGATAGGTAATTAACATACATTACAAAGTTGTAACTTTGTAATGTGTGTTAATTAAGGGGGAAAAAAAACATAAAACACTGTAGTAATCCTTTAAGCAAGCAGAGTCAGAACACAGGGAATCTTCTAGAGTAGTTCCCCTTTAAAGATGATTATGTCAGATACGACACCTGGTCTTGATCTTGCAGAGGAGCCAGGAGCTGTGCCCTTGCCCATGGGAATGGAACGCTAGAAATCTGTATAAGATGGCTTCTATCATCCTTGATGTTTCCTGCTCATTCCATCCCACCTTCGGGGGAAAAATCACCCGTCTTACCAACATAGATAGCAAGTTTTAGGCAAATAAATTGGAGTCTTTCAACCTTCTCCACTTACATACTTTATATCCATATGTAAGAAATGTCAACAAGATAATGAAGGTAAACATGGAGCTTCGCCAAGCCTACAGTATAACAATACTCAGTTATGTACCGAGTCCTGAAGGAAGAACGTAGACACAAAGAAACCTTTAATAGATTAAAGTTCAAATTTTAATCAGAAAATGTAGGTCAGTAGGAAGAAGCTGGGGGCAAGAAGGCGAGAAGAGACAACACTATGAAGCCAAAATTGCCTACATGACAATCGTCTTAGGACATTTTTACAGACCTGTTATTATATTTTCTTGGGGAAAAGCCAGAGAAGGGAAACTAAAGGGTTCTGGGATTTCCCTGGGTTGGTACCTTACACAACAAACGCTTAGGTCATGTCTGCAGAGTCTCTAATACTTGACGTGCAGATGGTATTTCCAATATGTGAAGTATGGTCTTAATCTGTGATGTCAAGGATTGTATACTTCATGCAGTGTAATAAGATACTGGTTATAGCAGTGATCAAATGGATGGGTCAGGATATCATCAGAAAAAATAAAAGGTTTACATGATGTATTAAAATAAAATATGACCCTTAATGAAATATCTAGAAACCTGTTTTCCTGTTGATCGAGTCTGTTCCCTAATGAGAATGATCGAGTCTGATCACTACAACTGAGACCGATCGAGTCTAATCAGTACTGAGAATAATCGAGTCTGATTACTACTGAGACTTACCGAGTCTAATCACCACTGAGACTGATCGAGTCTGATCACTACTGAGGCTGATCGGGTCTAATCAGTACTAAGGTTGAACGAGTCTGATCACTACTTAGACTGATCGGGTCTGATAACTGCTAAGACTGATTGAATCTGATCACTGAGACAGATCGAGTCTGATCACTACTGAGACTGATCGAGTCTAATCAGTACTAAGGTTGATCGAGTCTAAACCCTTTTATTTTTTTATTTTTTTTGGGGGGGGAGGGGGTCTCTTTTTTTCACTGTGGATCAACAAGAGGGAACATAGTTTTCACATTAATGTCTCAATGTTTTGCAACTTTTACATACAAAAATTATACTTCGGGAACCAAGGTCATATTTGTTTAAAACAGAACTATAGTATGGTGTTTACCGGTGAATTCCGGGGGCTGAAGAAGTTGCATACAGCCCTAAGGCTGTCTGGAAAGTATGGATAGAACCATGGGTCATAGGCTGGATCCATGTTTTCTCAGGCTCCCTATGGCTGCATCCAACTTCTTCAGCCACTGCTGAAAGATCGTACTCAAGCATGCATTAGTTGCGTTCATCTCTACTAGTCACCACTTTCAATAGTTAATGCAACAACACCTTGCAGGTTTTGAAGGTACTCATGTGGTTTAAATACCAAATTTACAAGAATGTTTTGCATTTCTTATGATTTTGGCAGCCAGATAGAGCAGCATTGACAGGGCATGCCCATAAAGACAGGACAGTAACATGGTCACAGGACCGAAATTCGGTCACAAGGCTGTAATGTGTTTATAGGACAAGAGCTTGGAGTCAAGGAACAGGCTGGAAGATGTAACCAGGAACATAGAAAAAAGACTAGGTAATCAAATTAGGAGCATGAACACCAGGAACAGGACAGGAACACGGTGTACACATTATGAGGGATGGGGTCAGAGACAGGACAGGTTCGCAACCAGATAATACTAGAAAAAGCATCCAGTAGCAGGCTGGGGTTGAAGTCAGGAGAAATTAAGAATAGTGTTGAAGAGGAGACCAGGGTGAGAGTTGGGTGATGCAAAGAAAAGCAATGTAATAAAGACAGGAATGTGGTCAAATGTAGTCAAGAGTCAGGATCACGCTTAGTACCACAAGTACCAGGTACAGTATCCAAGAGTCAAGGAGCAAGGGACCAGGAAGAAGATAGCTAAAGCCAGAGGCCATGGGGCCATGGGAACAGAGACTGGATTGAACCAGGCCATGAACTGCACTGACACTCAGGCAATGAGTCACAGACCTGATATGGTTTGAGATGCCTTGAGGTGACTATGAGGAGCAACCCAAAAGAAAGTATAATGCTGCATGGGAACTGTGCCCAGCACCAGGAAGACTAAGCACAGATCAGCTGCTGTAGCCGGGTGTAGTCCTAAAGAAGAGCTAAAACATCACAGGAACTCAGCCATGAGCATAGTTTGGAGGACTTTGGGACACAAATGCTATCTGTTTGCTTTGGTGATCTAACATATTTGCTAGTGAAATATACAAATGTTCTGGTTGCCCTTTAACAGCCATTAAAAGGATGCGGGAGTACAGCATGGGCAGTGCTGCTGTTTGTAAAACACAACTCAGACACTGTCTATGTTCATCTGTCTAAGGTTTACAAATTTTGGGCTAAATTCGTTAATATTTGCGAATCGAATCTTAACCAATTTCAATAAAACAGACAAACTATAGTAGCTACAGTACTGGGACTATTACAGAAGGATGAATTTGTTAACGCACGTTCTTGTACAAATGTCAAAAATTGGAAAATCACAATTAAAAAAAAGATGTCACTCAGCCAGTCAATCATCCGATTTCCGCCATGGACAGCAGTGGACATCAGTGGAACAGCGGCATAACATCTATTTCCTCCTAGGACAGCAGTGGATATTGGTAAATCGACACTTTCACAAATTTTTAGAACACAGTAGTAGCGGAGTGCGAGCACTGATTATGTAAGGTACACACTCCATTCACTGATCCCAGTAACTTGGAATAACTCCATAGGAGTTTACATTGTCCAGTGAGTGAATAATATGGACTGTGTCTTCACTGGTCCCAGTGAACTCCTATAGGCTCCCAGTTACTAGACACTTGTTTGGCAGCTACAACAGACAATCCCCCACAATCCACCCTCCTCTCCTCTCTGTCCCTATATCACTCTCTTAGTCTCTCCCTGCTCTGCTGTAACTGCCTGCTGCCATCCTGCTCTCTCCTCCCCACACAGCCGACTGGCCGCCTCCGTTACAGAACCACCTTATATAGAGGGGAAGGGGCTGACATCACAGAGGGGCCTGCAGCTTATTGAACGTGTGCTAGGATGTTTCTCCTGCCCAGTGACGCTCCAGATAGATAACACGTGCAGCCGGCATATTTTTTGCAAATTTGTTAACAAATCTACGTGAATAATGCTTCGCTTTGCTCATCTCTAATTCTGAATACTAATTTCCTTAATTCCAGTTTACTTTGCCTTCATCTTGCACTTAATAGTGTCCTATCTTTCCTAGAACACTCCAAGTTGTATTTTTGCCTTGAGCACTCCAGTATGTGTATTGTGTGTTTTTCTACTTTATGTTAAGTGCACTTCACGCTCTCCTGGCTTCAGGATGTGTTGTCTTCCCTCATGAGTCAGAGCACTAGAGATTATTAGCAAGTCTGCATAATTACAGGCTACAATGCTGACTTTCTATTTCTGTGGGTGGTGAGTTGTAAAATGAAAGCCATATCCATCCATCTAAGCATGAAATGTCATTACTGCATTGTTCATTTCATTTTGTAAACTGTTTGCATTGGAAACTTTTATAGGGAATTTGTTAGTAGATTTACAGTATGGGGGCTTAAACCATGAACAGGACAGGCTCCCTCCTTAGGAAAAGCTATGTTCTCCGCCCCATACTGTATGTTCCTGCACACCAGCAGACATTTTTTTTTTAAATTATTATTATTATTATTATTATTATTATTATTATTATTGTGCACTGATTCATTTTATAATTTTCCTGCCTAGGAGTCCTACATCCTATAGGATGGGAAGAAACATGTCTGGGATATTTATGGGTTTGTTAATTTAAGGTTTGTTAAGGATCAGACCAACATCCATTTTGGGGTGGGTGCTTTGTTCATGTTAGGGTGCAATGAGTGTCGAGAAGCATTGTCACTCTGCCAATACTGACCAGCATAGCCACTATATACACACACTAAACTATTACACTATAGCCACATATACTAACACTAGGCATTGTAAGGTTAAAACCAGTGTCAGTGGAGGTTTGGAGCAAACACAGTCCAGTACTTAACCATGTTGAACAGTTTACTGATGGAATCTTCAGTGCAAATACAAAAAAACACAGTAGTTGGCAGTACAATACAAAAATGGGTATAGCAAACAATAGTTCTTTCCTTTGATGGACAGCACAGAGTGCACGGAGGTAGATAAGGTACATCTGTGTACTTTGTCTTGTAAGTGAAGTTAGGCTTGACTTTTGAAAGAAGGCTAGGAGGCTACCAAGGGGGCTTGTCTAAGTAGTACAGTACTCTGTTGGGGTAACTAGACTTAGAAGGTGTATATTGATAAAATAAGACTGTAGGGAGCGGATCACTTGAGTACTTCGGCTTTAGATGCACTTTGCTCCACTGCAGTCGAACCTATACTTTCTTGGAACGTACTGACTAGTGTAGAGAATGTCACCCCTGATGTAGACAAGGTTTTCCCAGTGAGGAAGTTACCACACCTTTAACTTTAGTACTGCGTAACTCCTCAAGCACACACTAGCTACGACTCCTCTCCCTCTTCTTTAGGTTATTCTTTACTGCCCACCAGGAATCTACAGGGAGTTAAGTAGTGGTGGACGGGGCTAAACTTCCATTGGTGCGGAAACTTCTGGAAAGGCCTGAGCATGGGTTTGTGATAGGTTGTTTAGTGTGTGGTACCCAGTCTAAGGATTAGACAACAGTATGGCAAAAACAGTGTGTGTTAACCCTTGTAATTTCCTGCAGCTGCAGAGATATCTGGTGCCAAGCATAAAGAAGACAACCTTGAGCCCAGGGCATAATATATGGAGTATGTGACTCTGGGACTATATATGTATGTGTGTATATATATATATTTTTTTTTTAAGTCTTTTTTCTACACCTGTGTTATGACATCCAGGGGGAACCATATCCATATTTTTCTATTTTCTAAAGTCAATGATTTGATGCAGGCTGCTGAAATTAGACATCTTCCTTCTCTGTCCCAAGATTTGCTTCACATTCAGTATTTTAGAGTCTTGTTAAAGAGGAATGGGTGGTAGGCTGACGTATTGGAACCCATAGACATAGAGTAAAACACCTGTCAGATCACTTTGTAAAACAACTCATAAAAAATCTGCTCAGATTACCTCGGATAAAACTAGCAATGTTTACATATATAATGAGAGATTTGGGAGGCGTAATCCTTTAACTAATCCCATTAGCACTACAAAGAATTATGTTGCAAGATTTTTAAATCTTGGAAAGACAAGAAATGACATGAGGGCGGAATATATCAGGGTGCATTCTTCCTTCTTCTACTAACAAGTTCTTATTCTTCAGAAAGGTTATGGGTAATTCGGTAACTTGGTTGCTGATATAGAATGGGCAGAAGTAAGATCCCTCCAAACAATGAATGACCTGATCATAAATGAGATTTCCCATTCAGTACCAACCAAGTTTGGTCTTAGGGTAGGCAAAAGTTTCAATGGAATGTATTAATGCTTACAAATTGGTGCAACTCTTGCAAATTTTGTCCACATCATAGAGAAAGAAGATGAGGGCACTCACTCATTACTTTACTTCTTTATTCACATCTCATTACATGCAGCCATAACTGTTCGACGTGCACCTACAGGTGAGGACGCCAACCCCCTCCACAGGTCACATATCTGTGGATGGGTTTTGGCGTC
The DNA here is from genome assembly GCF_027789765.1 of Dendropsophus ebraccatus. NCBI lineage: Eukaryota > Metazoa > Chordata > Amphibia > Anura > Hylidae > Dendropsophus > Dendropsophus ebraccatus. The sequence continues at coordinate 128,327,344 of NC_091459.1, read as the reverse complement.
CTCACCTTCGGGTACACGCTGAACAGTTATGGCTGCATGTAACGAGATGTGAATAAAGAAGTCAAGTAACAGGTGAGTGTCCTCATCTTCTTTCTTTATGATGTGTATTTGAGTTTGCTTGACGACACTGTCATTATTGAGTGAGCACCCCTGTTTGAAGGACTTTTGTCACCCTTATATAAAATCACGAACGGGATCCAGTTTACAAAGCCACTAGCAGTGCCAATCTCTGTAATTTTTGCAGTATCTTGCAAAAGTCACATTTTTGAAAAAAATAAGGTTGGAGAAACATATTGGACTTTCGACACTGGTATTCAAGCTTCAATTTATATAAATATTATTTTTATACATGCTATATTGTTTTAGTAATATAGTACTACCATGTTTCTCCGAAAGTAAGAAAGGGAGAGTTGCACTCCTCCGGGACGCCACAACCCCGACGCGCGTTGCGGACGTCGATTGCGAAACGCACATCGGGGCGGTGGCGTCCCGGAGGAGTGCTGTCCTGTCCCAAACCTTTGCGGGTTAATAGAGATTGAAGGGCGAAATGTGGTGCAGCTATATCAGTGGGAAGTGATGTGAAGTATGTAATTATTTGCATATAGCACTTTATACATTGAGTCTCCCAGGTAGCTTATATTTTTTTTGCACTTGCACTTTATTCTATTTTAATATGGACCCTGTAATGATATGTGTGATATGATGCCCTAATTTATGCAGCTTTTATGAGGTGGGTAGATAGCAATAATATAGTATTTTGTACTTGTATATACCCTCCGGGATTGCCACTATCTTTTTAATGCATGGTTTTTCCTGTTTTTAATAAATTGTATTTTTAATGCTATATAATAAAGATTTATTTGCTACTAAAACTCAGTATTGTGTGGTTGTATTTAATCTAAGGTAAACTGAGGTAGAAGTCACTATAGTGCACATAATTTTGTGATTGATTTAGAATTTTTATACCATAGAGTGCATATTGACAAATTAGGTATTAACATAGCATAGATTAGTACATGCAACCTAATTATTGCATGTTTTACAGTAATGAAAAAATTGTAAATAAAAAAAGTGTGATAAAAAAGTTTTTAAGGGTGCGTTCACACCTACAGGATCTGCAGCAGATCTGCAGCAGATTTGATGCTGTGTTCAGTTAGTTAAATGACATCTGCTGCAGAAAATCAGCTGCAGATCCTGTAGGTGTGAATGCACCATAATAGTATTAAAAAAAAACCCTTATAAACCCCCTCCCAATAAAAGTTTAAAAGACCTCCTTGCCCATTATAAAAATAAAAATATAAAAAAAATAAATAAACATATTACATATCGTAGCGTGCAGAATTGTTGGATCTATTAAAATATAACATCATTGTTCCCGCACGGTGAACAGGATAATTTATATATCAGAATTTTTTTTATAAAAAGCTATCAAAAATTTTCTGCTACACCAATATGATATTAATAAAAACTAGAGATCATGACGCAAAAAATGACACCCCAATCAGCCCTGTAGGTGGAAAAATAAAAGTGCTATGGCTCTTAGAAAGCGGGGAGGAGCATTGCATTAATCTGACCTGGACTTTTGTGCATCAAAGGGCTCTGTCTTAAAGGGTTAATGATAGTAACATCTAAAATTAGAGGTTAAAAGAGAAGTCAGGTGGATTATAAAATCCTGCAGTAGGCAGGGGGGAAATTGATTGTAAGTATTTATTTACCTGCTGAAATATTACGATCAGTGATTGGCTGAGCAGCCAGTCTATCAGCCGGGATAGGCCTTTTCCCCAAGTCATGACATTATCACTACTTGTAAAATGCCTTCCGGCAGGGGTCCCGTGGTCGGTTATGCCACTCTACGTGAGCATGGGAAGAGGTAAGTTAGTATTTGTAATGAATTTCCCTAAGTACTTGAGGAAACATTAATACACAACACTGGCACAGCTACTTTCTTGCAAAAACAGCTCTAACGCCTGTCCTGAGGTTATGTGTGGTATTACAATTCTGCTCCCTCCACTTCAATAGACCCGAGAAGCAAAACCACATCCATCCACACCCATTCTGTTTCTGAAAAAAGCTGCCATGTTTTTCTAAGCCTGGACAATCCTTTTAAGCCTCTCTGTAAGTTCTGAAATGTTACTATCACTGTAAGTCCAGAGGTGTACAAATAACTATGTTATATATGTGTGTAGTCGCCGTCTCTGCGTCTGTCTCTCAGACATCAAACATTTTTTTTAAGGACAGGTACTCTTACAATGTCACCATAAAATGTCAGATTTAAGACAACAACAGGCGCATTTAAACAGTATAAGATGTATGAGACGAACATAAGGAAAAAAAATCCTAGACCGAATGAGATGTCCCAGTGTGTCTAGTTTTCACAAAATTTAAGCTTCATTGTCAATGACATTTAACATGCCTGCATGAAGCTCAAGGCTCGAAAAACTTGATGTGCAAAAAACAATACTACAATGACAAGAACTTTCACCCAGTGACTGACAATCAGTAACGATTAGTGACAATCAGTGGGTTCTTACACAAGTGATGAATGTTCTCCTGTCTATCGTTCACTGGTGGAATGTGGAACCACGGAGGATATCCCGGTACTAGATGACTTAAATACCTATGTAAAATCCTATAAAAACACAAGACCTCAAAAATGGGGGGGGGGGGGGGGGGGGGGGCATCAGTGTAGTAACTGGCACAGGGTGGAGACATTGGTGTAGCAACTGGCACATGGGGAGGCACCAGTTTAGTGACTGGCACAGGGTGGAGGCACTGATGTAGTGACTGGCACGGGAGGAGGTATCGGTGTAGTGACTGGCACAGGGGGAAGTTGAGGATGTCAAGGAGATGTTAAGGGTTGTTGGAGAGAAAAGAGATGAGAGGTAAAGCAGGTTTGCTTGGCAAAGTGAAGGGCTCAGTAGTAGGTTCTTAGCTTTAACGTATAGTGGAGCAGGTCTCCTAAAGTGTTAGACTTCCTCCACAGTAGTTGAGCACAACTAGAGCAATGTTGAAGAAAGTGAGTTCTTGCCATGTGCCAAGGTGGCTAACGTCTACAACGGGAACTGCAAAGTGGTGGTGGTGGTGGTCTGTGTTGGGTGTGTGTGTGTGTGTGTGTGTGTGTGGGATGGGGGGGGGGGAGTGTATCATGGTAATGTTTGATGGCCAGAATTGGACAGAAGAGGAAAAAGATTGGGGACAGATTGTGAGTATAGATTTGGGAGAGATTATTGGCAGAGACAGTTAGAGACAGAGCAGAGTTGGAATAAAACCAGGTCCAGTTAGTGGCAGAGGGAGGCAGTTAAAGTAAAGAAACCAAGATGCAGATGGAGAGATTGGGCTGTCAATGGGAATGCAATTACTTATGATGAGTGTAGAAAGTTTAAAAGATAGGAAGTGAGGGTGCCAGGTAGAAAAGTGGTCAAGAAACTGCTGAAGTGAGCAAGGAGGATCATAAACAACAGCCACACTGAAAGGAAAAATGGCTAAAAGAGTCTGATGGTGTGGACCGCAAAAGAAAGTTAGGGTACAAAAGGTAAGACCTGGAAGGTCCATTGCAAGGAGAGAAGTACACCAACTCCTCCACCATGCTTGTTTTCAGGTCTGGGGGAATGGTAGGAGTGAAGCCTACCACATGTTAGAACAGCAGGGAAGTCAGTATCAGATGGTTGTAACTATGTTTCATTGATAGCCAGCAGATTTGGTGATGAAAATGTCATGAATGTCTAAGTTTGATAAACACAGATTGAGAATTCAGAAAAGCCTAGCGTTAAAGAACGCAGAAGGGGCAATATAATGAATCTAAATCAAATTGGAGGGATTTCTATAGGAGGAGAACTTGAGAGAGTGACCCTTTATACTGCACAATGGAATGAGATGGTTTAAGGTGGGGAATGAGAGAAAATAGTGCATGTGAGCAGTACATTGGTGAGGGAAGGAGAGAGGAGCTGAAAGAGTCCACCAGGTGGACAAATGATTGGTAGGCAAATGGAAGGTAAAGACCATACAGACAAGGGCAGTGATCATGGTAGAAGTGGTTTGTGTTGGAAGATAATTAAATGTTGTACATATAAAGTGGGTTGGAGTTACTTACTAGGTAGGTTCTGCACTTACATTTATCAATGATTACTTATCGCTACATACTTCATTTGACCCTGGCTAGAGATAGAGCGATTCTACAGTAGGAACAAAGTTAATGGTTTTGTTCCTAAAGGGATTCTCCTCATCAGGCTGTGGGCTTTGAAGTCTGCTCCGCTCTGTTCCGCTCCTCCCCAGGTGCCGGGAAAAGATGTAATTCAGTCCTGAGAAACTGGAAGACGTTTCCCAGGACTGGATCCATCTTTTCCCAGCACCAGGGGAGGAGCGGCACGTAGCGGAGCAGCAAGCGGCCTGATGAGGAGAATGCAGATACGAACAAAACGTTTCACTTCTTTCCTACTGTAGATTTGCTCATCTCTAATCCTGGCCCATCCTACAGTATCAAGTTGCCATCAGCCCCTTCAGGAAATATACCTATAGCTATACCTATAGTATTCATGAAATCTTTTCAGCTCTTGTCCCAAGACTTTCCCACCTGAGCATGCTTGAGAAGGACCTTTTGACTCCTTGTATATACAGATACTCCAGTGGATGAAAGAAAAACACTACCTAGTGATAATGTCTCACAGTTTAGCCCCATTCAGTTTAGTACTACAATATACATATCCACAAAAATTTGATCGTCACCCGTATAAAATTAATATCTTTATTAATAAAAATAAACACTCAATATAAAACCAAGAGACAATTCAAAACATGAGATGTTCCAGACAGTGTGATGAGGTATAAAATAAATGGGGCTGTACGCAATAAACATTATTCAAAAGTGCAATAAACAGCAAATGCAAAACTATAAAGGATCACAACACTGTAAAGCAGTCTTTACTCTAAACCAATGTGGTGATTGTCTGTTGTGTCTCATTGATGTCTCCTATTTGGCAGCACTATCAATGAGCATATCTAGTACACAATAGCCACACTACGCTCATGTGTAAAAATACTTGTAATTATTGCGCAAACCCCATGTAAGAACATTGCATCTTACCCATTAGTCTCACAAGTCTGGCCAATTCCCCAATGCTCAAGGGGTGTTGCTTTTTTGATCATGTGGGCTCTCTTTATACCCTAACCCGCTGATGTCATCTCCACTTCCGGATCTATCGGCTCATGCGCGGGTGATTCCCGGAAATCACACCGCTCCTCCCAAGGCGTCCAGCGACATGCCGATGCCCACGACCAAAATGGCCCGAGGGCATAAGAGCGTCACTTACGTCCGCCCGGGTGAGCATAGTCCAGGTGAATCCACCTGCGCATGCGCACATCCATACTCAGGGCTGTTACGTGGTACAATACAAAGTGAATGAGAGCTATAATACTCTAACTCTGGGGAAAGATTGCGGACCTATGTTTGACTCTTTATCATAGAAATATTAGAGATTAGAATCACTAAATTACAAGTTATATTGAATCTTTTCCCATAAAAATATATATTAATCTTCCCAGCTTCTTCTGCTCTATAACATGATGCAGTCTCACTCAGGATTGTGTCCATTTGGTAAAATTCTTAAAAGTTCTACCTGTAATGCACCTATAAAGACCTATATATGTTTCTTTGTAACAAAATACAATACATATAAAACAAAATACAAATATATATATATGTGTTATTGTTCCCAAATGGCTTTTTTTTTTTCGCATTCCAAGATTGACAATAAGATTTATTTTCCTTTAATAAACGTTGTAAGTATAAATTTTATGAAAACTATCATCCTCTTTCAATCATTAAAATGATTTATACAAGATCCCTTCAGTTATGCCACCTGTTCTCCGTCATCAAGATCATCAAAGTTTTGCACGTTAGGTTGGTAGACTAGGAGGAGCTGTAGAGCAGACGTCCGGATTAGACATCAAACAAGACTTAGGTGGTTCATCTATCCATAAATATAATTACAGGAATTAGGGAAGTTCACTCGGAGAAGGCAATTTGTTACTATTTTATAGAGCGCAATTATAAACATAGGGGCGTGGGCATGTTATATAACCAATCCTCATGGTGACCTTTTGGGTTTTCCAGCTCAGTCATTCCACCACCTATGTAAATTGGGAATGTACTACAAGATCCTCATGGGTCAAGGATTCCAATCTGTCTGGGACTACTTTACAGTTTGTAGAGGTATTCCCATCACCTAAACTTTTTTTAGATAATGCAAAAGAAGAAAAACAAATTCAAATACTTTGCATTTGCAAAATTGCTTTCTTTTGAAGTTTGGCCCCGTTCCCCCTACATTCTGCTGTCAGCCCTTTGCCTAGATTCCTGACCACTGTTCCTGCTCTGAGAGGGCTAGAACACACTCAGGTGGGATCTTCGGAAGCATCATCCAAACACTGATATTCAATGGAGCGGGCACGCCGGATGATACTGTGGGGGTGGGGCAGTGCCCGAACAGTGCTCCCGGTAGAAGATTACGCCAACTAACAGCGTGGGACCGGTGCCGAGGAGGAAGGTAAGAAATATACCTTTCTCCTCAGCGTCCCAGACACTACAGGGAGCTAACAGCAGGTTAGATTTGTCTGACCTACTGATAATTCCCCTTTAACTCCCTCTCTCCCACTCAACTTACCCACATCTTCAAGTCTTGGATTGTCCCTGGAGCGAACCTGTATATAGCCTTAGGAGGAGTTACAGTGCTGCCAATCTGATTATGCTAAGTACTGCTCCCCCCGCGCCAAATCAGTAAGTGAGGCGCTGAGTTAAATTTTTGGCAGATGGAACAGCCTCTTTAATATATTAATATTCTATTAACACAACCTAGCACACCTGTATTTAATAGGAATAGAAAGATGGCAGAACTTTTTGAAAACTAGAATCCCATGCTACAATGTATGCATTGTTGTATCCTTTGACTCTGCCTGCAGAGAATAGATAAGATGTTCCCGTCTGTTAATCCCAATGATGATGTGCCCTGCACTGTACTGTTTATTCTAACAAACCTCCCTTGTTTAGTTAGGCTTACAGGAATCATACTGTATTAGACATATTTAATGTAAGACAACTAAGGCTAGAGAAGATGAGGTGTCTAAAAATAAAAAAAACACCCTTAAGACGATGGACGTTGTGAATAGTCTTCATTTGGTTTCATTAATATTGGAGTCTTCAGGATTAATGCTGTATGGGTGGTAAGGTTCCTTTATATTATAACAAAGGAATTGTAGGAGGCTTTATCTGCTTTTTTTTTCCAGACACAGCACCTCTTTAGTGTAGGAGCCATATGTGGGTTTGCAGGTACCCTGATATGCAATACCAGACACAATTTTTGGCAGACACTTATATTATAATCACAATATCAGGTGAATTTTTTACCGGCCTGATTATGCAAATATATGTATAGTAGGCGTGACTGAAAAAGGAGCATGCAGGCTGAGGGGTTGCTCTGTGGGGCCGAGAAACACCCTCAATGCTCTAAATCAAACGTCTCCAAAATGGTGGGATCTAGAGAGGAAAAAAAAACACAAAGATGAGGTACGCAGCTAAAGAGGGATATAGCTCCACTTTAAAGCAACTCTGTATCCACCAACCCACCCCACCAAATTGCTAGTGCCTTCCATTTGAGAGTAAGGGCCCTATTCCACTGGACGATTATCGTTCAGATTATCGTTAAATCGTTCGAATCTAAACGATAATCGTTCGGTTGAAATGCAGTTAACGATTAACGACCGAACGAGAAATCGTTGATCGCTTTATAAGACCTGGACCTATTTTTATCGTTGCTCGTTCGCAAATCGTTCGCGTTGAATAAGACATCGTTCGGTCGTTCGCAATAGATACGAATGCAATAGCGAATAAATAGCGAAGAAAAAACGATCGCAATTACGATCATAAGTAACGATTATCGTTCAATGGAAATGAGTGAACGTTTTCAGGTCTTTCGCAATAGTGGTCGTTTGCGATCGTTAATCGTTAATGATATGCAAACGATAATCGTCCAGTGGAATAGGGCCCTAAATCCTTATCGGTCGTATCTTTTAAAATGCACCAAAATATGCAAAAAATAATCTTTTAATCTCCAGCGCATTGTCATACTAGTGTGGCTGAGAGTGTCTGTGCCCCAGGCCTGCGGCTCCTCTCCTTTCTTCCTTCCAACCCACTTCATCATTAGGAACACCCCCAGAAAGGATTTCTTTTCATCGTTCGTCTAAACTGTGTCGCTATAGCCAAGGTGCAGCTTAGACAAGGGATGAATAGGAAAAATCCTTTCTGGGGGCGTTCCTAATGATGAGGGGGGTAAGGAAGGAAAAAAAAGAGAGGCATGGCATACCTGGGGCAATGACACTCTGGGCCACATGAGTATGACATAGCACTGCAGATTAAGAGATCAAGAGACCAGACATTTGGTCTCTTTTATTGCTGTTACTGAAGACCAAATGGCCTTAGTGATGGAGCCTGGACAGCAGTTTTCCAGTAATTGAAACACCTAGTGGCTGAATGTACAGCATTGTATTTCATATAGAGAACAGGCAAAAAAAAAAAAAAAAAAAATTAAGTAAATTGCAAATATGTAGTATATCCCTTTCTCTGCTGATTTAAGAACCAATTTTAAACAACATACGAGACATTCTCTGCAGCTATTCTCTTCTCTGGCTAGAAGATATGCATTCTTGAAGAGCAACCCCCTTCCATTAACTCTTTTTCTTTTAAGACCCCCTTAAGGAAATGGTAACAGTTTGATATTTTCGTCCAAGACAAGTACCTCCCGTTCCCTCCATTAGTCTTAGATGATTAGCCATAGTCCTTTTAGCTGATTTTTTTTTTACTGCCTATTAAATGGCCCAATGCCCAGTTGTGGCCAGGCTGTTTAAACAAGAACCTGCCCTTTTTCCTTTAACAACCCTTTGAGAATGTGTAATCAGTTTAATCTATTTCCCAGTATTGCCCATTACCTCCAACAATCTCAGAGCATTATTAGCCGTAATCCTGGTACGTAGTATTGTTTATTTCAGCTCATCATATGGCCCACTGCCCAGATTGCCCATGCTGTTCATACAAGAACATACCCTTTTTTACCTTTAATTTTGACACCCCCTTTAAGAACTGATTCAGACTGATCTATTTCCCAAGACAAATATTGGCCATTACCTCTGTCAATCTTATAAACCATAATCTTTATACATAGTATTATTTATTTCGGCTCACCATATGGCCCAATGCCCAGAGGTGGCCACACTATTTAAACAAGAACATACCCTTCCTCTTTTCATTTTAATAACCCCTTTAAGAAAACTTTGATCTTTTTCCCAAGGCAGGTACAGTCCATTACCTCCATCAATCTCAAAGAATTACAAGCTTTAATCCTGTTACCTAGTATTGTCTATGTCTGCCCATCACATTGGCCCAGTGCCCAGATGCGGCCAGGCTTGTTAAGCAAGAACATACCCTTCTTCCTTAAAATCTATTATTGTTACCATAAACAAAGTGTATACATTTCTCCCAATGTAAGAGGAACTTGTAACGTAGACAATCAACAATAGGGATGTTCTAATATGTCACTCTAATGCAATCTCATAGGTGTATTTGCACAACACTTGTGTAACCTGTGTTATTATTGTCTCGTGGCTTTTTATGATGCAGATTGCTTCACCCTTTTATAACAAATCACAGGAAGTATCTGATAGAGGTTCCCTATAAATAGAGCGCTCGGATGCCGTGACTTTACATTTCCTTCATCACTGTTATCTAGGAAGGACGTCAAGTGTGCAGAATCTCCATCTAGAGTCAAGGAAGAGGTAAGGAATACAGACAGCTGCTAATCCAGGGTTATTTTATTGTATAGTCTTCTATTTATACTATATGTCATTGTTTTTATTATTATTTTACAGATTTATATTAATTTCTTTGTTTTTACTGTTTTTTTTTTATTTATTTATTTATTGACGATTAATGTGTGTTCTGTATTTTTTTTTTCTATGTCATTTTAAGAGGATTATATTGCCTTGTAAATTAGGAAAATGAGAAGTTTAAACTGAGATGGATATTATATTTTATACATATTGCAATATATCAAATATATATATAAAATATATAAAATATATATCTCTTTCCTATCTATCTATCTATCTATTTTATATTTTTCTACTATTACACATTGAGTGGCAGCTGTAAGAGGTGACATACTGTATATCGCTCTGCTGCCACCAATGTTTGTGTCAGGAACTGCAGGGTTGTCCAAGCTTTGGTCTCAGCTAATTCACTCTGACCAAGCACTGTGCTTGACACAGAGCCCCTCATGTACTGTATATTCTTATTGGACGATGCAGTACACGGGGAGGCAGTCTGACAGGAGCACAGTGTTCATGGCAGTCCCTGCAGAGTGATGACTGTTTACTATCACCACTCGCTCTAAAGAGTGATCACTGATACTATCACCACTCGCCCTGCAGTGATCACTGATTACTATCACCACTCGCCCTGCAGTGATCACTGATTACTATCACCACTCGCCCTGCAGGGATCACTGAATTCTATCACCACTTCCTCTGACCAGCTGTGACATCACTCGGGTGAGGCATTTCTTAACGTACACAAAAATATGACCGGCCAAGTTTTGTGTATGTTTAAAAAGAAAAAAAAAAAAAAAAGAAAAAAAAAAAAAGGTGTCTTTTTTTTTTTTTTTTTTAAATGGAAGTCAATGGAAAAACGAATCAAAACAGATGCACTCAAATGCCTCTGTTTTTTAAAAAAAAAATAGGTGCAAAAAGATAGATTGCAAAAATGTAGTGTGAACCCAGCCTTATCCAGGACTTAAAAAACATTGTATATGTTGACATAAGGGGAACGTTGAGAGGTAAGAATAGGATTTCTATGTTTTACATAAGGGCAGCAACATAAAGGATTAAAGGGGTACTCAAGCGCGGCCGTATTTTTCAGATCTGGCCGGGGATGGGGTGGTTATGGGCGGTGGAGGCCACTTATCTCCCCGATTTCAGCGCCAGGTCCCAGATCGCGGCGCCCCATACCCCGTCCCGCCACTAGAACTGGGGAGGTACAATAAGTGGCCTCCGCCGCCCATAACCACCCCATCCCCGGCCAGATCTGAAAAATACGGCCTCACCGAAGTACCCCTTTAAGTGCTGGATAACTTCTCTATTTTATTTTTTACATTATTACAATTTTTTTCTTATAATACAACAAATATGTATTACAGGAGGAAAAATGTGGATTGCTGTGCTGTGCTGTGCCCTGCTGGGGGTCTATGTGGTCCAGGTTCAGGTAGGTGCCCTGCACATGTATTTGGATCTTTTTGATGTTATTAAACCATTTAACACTGATGATATCATGGCAGCATTAAAGGGGACCTGTCAAAGTAGACCTGCCAAAGGGGACCTGTCAAAGGGGATCTGCTGGAGTGAAGCCTGCCCGACCCCCTGGTTGAGCTCTTTATACATACCCCTTCCTCGAAGTGCCGGTCCCAGACCCCGTCCCGCCACCGAGAAATCCCCATCGGAAGCCGTGCGCGATCTCCAGAGATGAGTCCGACGCCCATAGAGAATGACTGCTATGGGGTCTGGGACTTCAAGAAGGGTATAATGATAAGGTGCTCCACTGGAGGGTCGTGCAGGCTTCACCCCGGCAGCTGGGGTCAGGGCCGGCGTCAGCACCCGGCGTACTAGGGCAAGTGCCGGGGCCCACAGCCCCCCTCGGCACTCGCCCGTCATCTCACAATGCAGGCCCAGCATTTTTCTGGCACCTGGCCCATGCCTTTGTGCCAGGCTGCCGTCAGCAACCCCCCCCCCCTCCCCGAGAATCGTCCGCCCGGCCCGGGCCGCATGAACTGCTCACCTCTCCCTCGCCGCGATCAAGCTCGGCGTCCCTAGCAACAGCTAGCGACAGCTCGAGCTCGCCGTATCATTTGGCAGAAGAAATTCAACACAGGCTACGCTCCGGCGTGACGTCACTGGCTTCGTCCGGACGCAGCGGCGCGCAGTTGTCCCGCCTCCTGGCTCCAGCCTTTGGCTGA